>NC_137097.1:16756331-16928203 GCF_949357685.1 Gobio gobio | reverse complement strand
CTCCCATGTCTCTCGCTCGCCCACCTCGCCACAAATATATATTATCAATTTGTTTTTGCTATTAGGGAAAGGTTATATTCATCAAATTAAATGGAGTAACTCAAAACCCAATTTAGCTAATTTTCAAAAAGAAAAAAAGGCTGAAATGAATTTAACATGTTTGTGATGTCCTTTAAGTTTAAGGTCAACTTTTTTTTGTTTCTTTTTATTCCAATTGTTATGTTTCAATTTATTCTTACAAAAATGTGAAAATGTATCAAGAAACCTACTGTTGAATTCTGTAATTGTGAAAGTTCAATAAAAATAAAACAAACTATCACTCTCTGACCAATGCATTGACTACTGAACTAGGAGAGATTTAGTTTGGATTTATTTTTCTTTCTGTTAATTATTCTTAAACAGGACAAACACACAGAAAAACTCCTGGTGAAGCAACTGAGATCCATGTGACACTATTAGAAAGATGGAACAAACAGAGAAAGAGGAGAGAGAAGACGTGAAGATTGAAGAAACATTGAGAGTGAAACATGAAGAAACTGAGGAACAAACAGAGAAAGAGGAGAGAGAAGACATGAAGATTGAAGAAACATTGAGAGTGAAACATGAAGAAACTGAGGAACAAACAGAGAAAGAGGAGAGAGAAGACATGAAGATTGAAGAAACATTGAGAGTGAAACATGAAGAAACTGAGGAACAAACAGGTTGGTTTCATTCTCAAAGCTGAATTATGACCTAATATTGTGTTGGTCCCCATTTTGCTGCCAAAACAGCCCTGACCCGTCGAGGCATGGATTCCACAAGACCCTTGAAGGTGTGCTGTGGTATCTGGCACCAAGATGTAAATTTACTGACAAATTAAATAACTGATCAATTATGATAAGTCTAGAGGTCGACCGATAGTGGATTTTTACAGATAATGATAACTAGGTTGGACCGCACTTGCCGATAACCAATTAATCGACAGATAGTTTTTAAAATGGATACTGTATAAATAAAAACATAAGTAAAACAGTGCTGAACATTACAACAAGATATAAAAAAAAACAGTACTGATTCATGAAAATGTGCCAAATTAAAAACATATAAATATGAATATTAAAGGGTTAGTTCACCCAAAAATGAAATTTCTTCCATTAATGACTCACCCTAATGTTGCTCCAAACCCGTAAGACCTCCGTTCATCCTCGGAACACAGTTTAAGATATTTTAGATTTAGTCCGAGGGCTTTCAGTCCTTTGAATGTAAGTCTGTGCACCCTTTGCTGTCCACGTCCAGAAAGGTAATGAAAACATCATCAAAGTAGTCCATATGTGACATCATTTGGTTAGACTCTTTTGAAGCGTCGACAATACATTTTGGTCCAAAAATAACAAAAACGAAGACTTTATGAAGTTGTCTTCTCTTCCGTTATCTAGGAATCCGCGTTCACGAGGCCCCAGTGACGCTGCAGACGTAAGATGCTGTGACGTGTTATCTGGTGCGACAGAGCTTCGTTTGTAGTCTGCGGGAGACTCAGTACAGCGTGCGTCTCCCTCAGACTACAAACTACGTCACAGCGTCTTACGTCTGCAGCGTCACTGGGGCCTCGTGAACGCGGATTCCTAGATAACGGAAGAGAAGACAACTTCATAAAGTCTTAGTTTTTGTTATTTTTGGACCAAAATGTATTGTCGAAGCTTCAAAAGAGTCTAACTAACCAAATGATGTCACATATGGACTACTTTGATGATGTTTTCATTACCTTTCTGGACGTGGACAGCAAAGGGTGCACAGACTTACATTCAAAGGACTGAAAGCCCTCGGACTAAATCTAAAATATCTTTTAGAACTGTGTTCCGAGGATGAACGGAGGTCTTACAGGTTTGGAACAACATTGTGGTGAGTCATTAATGGAAGAAATTTCATTTTTGGGTGAACTAACCCTTTAAATATTACAGATCAAATTTGTTTCTTTACCTATAACCTAGAAACATGCATACATATCATAAGTAACACTATGCAAGTCCCTATTCAACAAGGATGAGGAAGGTAGCTTACATGAACTATATGCATTATGCATAATGCATACATTTTTACAGCATTTAATATGAGCAATATTGTACCTTGATCATTTATGTTAGTTCATAGTGCATTAACCAAGGTTACCAGATAAAATAAAAATTAAATCTCAATTTAATGTTGAAATTAACATACTAACAATGAACAATACTTCCATAGCATTTATTAACCTTAGTTAATGTTACAAATGGAATCTTATTGTAGTTAACATCCATCCATCATCTTCCGCATATCCGGGGCCGGGTCGTGGGGGCAACAGTCTAAGCAGAGACGCCCAGACTTCCCTCTCCCTAGCCACTTCCTCCAGCTCTTCTGGGGGAACCCAGAGGCGTTCCCAGGCCAGCCGGGAGACATAATCCCTCCAGCGTGTCCTAGGTCTTCCCCGGGGCCTCCCTGGGAAGGCGTCCAGGAGGCATCCGAAATAGATGCCCAAGCCACCTCAGCTGGCTCCTCTTAATGTGGAGGAGCAACGGCTCTACTCTGAGCTCCTCCCGAGTGACCGAGCTTCTCCCCCTATCTCTAAGGGAGCGCTCAGCCACCCTACGGAGAAAGCTCATTTCGGCCACCTGTATCCGGGATCTTGTCCTTTCGGTCATGACCCACAGCTCATGACCATAGGTGAGAGTAGGAACGTAGATTGACCGGTAAATTGAGTGCTTTGCCTTACAGTTCAGCTCCTCCTTTACAACGACAGACCGGTACATCGACTGCATTACTGCAGAAGCTTCACTGATCCGTCTGTCAATCTCCCGTTCCATCCTTCCCTCACTCGTGAACAAGACCCCAAGATACCTGAACTCCTCCACTTGAGGCAGGAACTCTCCACCCACCTGAAGCGGGCAATCCACCCTTTTCCGACTGAGAACCATGGCCTCGGACTTGGAGGTGCTGATTCTCATCCCAGCCGCTTCACACTCGGCTGCAAACCGTCCCATTGCATGCTGAAGGTCCTGGTCTGAGGAGGCCAACATGACAACATCATCCGCAAAAAAAACTGTAAACAGTGTTGGTAGGGCACTGCTTCCCCCTGAGGCGTCAAACGGTTTGCCAGAATCTCTTCGAGGCCAACCGATAGTCTTTCTCCATGGCCTCACTGAACTCCTCCCAGGCCCGTTTTTTTTTTTTTACCTCCACGACTAGCCGGGCTGCAGTCCGCTTGGCCTGCCGGTACCTGTCAGCTGCCTCAGGAGTCCCACAAGCCAGCCAGGCCCGATAGAACTCCTTCTTCAGCTTGACGGCATCCCTTACTTCCGGTGTCCACCACCGGGTTCGGGGATTGCCGCCTCGACAGGCACCGGAGACCTTACGGCCACAGCTCCGAGCGGCCGCAGCGACAATGGAGGTGGAGAACATGGTCCACTTGGACTCAATATCTCCAGACTCCCTCGGGATCCGGTCGAAGCTCTGCCGGAGGTGGGAGTTGAAGGTCTCTCTGACAGGGGGCTCGGCCAAACGTTCCCAAAAGACCCTCACAGTACGTTTGGGTCTGCTGAGTCTGTCCAGCTTCCTCCCCCGCCATCAGATCCAACTCACCACCAGGTGGTGATCAGTTGACTGCTCCGCCCCTCTCTTCACCCATGTGTCCAAGACATATGGCCGAAGGTCTGATCACAAAGTTGATCATCGACCTCCGGCCTAGGGTGTCCTGGTGCCACGCGCACTGATGGACACCCTTATGCTTGAACATGGTGTTCGTTATGGACAAACCGTGGCTAGCACAGAAATCCAATAACAGAACACCGCTCGGGTTCAGATCAGGGGGGCCGTTCCTCCCAATCACGCCCCTCCAGGTGTCACTGCCCACGTGGGCGTTGAAGTCCCCCAGTAGAACGACGGAGTCTCCAGTCGGAGCAGTTTCCTGCACCCCTCCCAGAGACTCCAAGAGGGCCGGGTACTCCATACTGCCATTTGGGCCATAGGCACAAACGACAGTGAGAGACCTATCCCCGACTCGTATGTGCAGGAAAGCGACCCTCTCGTTCACCGGGGTGAACTCCAACACATGGAGGCTGAGCTGGGGGCCTATAAGCAAACCCACTCCAGCCCTCCGTCTCTCACCATGGGCAACTCCAGAGTAGTGAAGAGTCCATCCTCTCTCGAGGAGTGTGGTTCCAGAACCCAAGCTGTGCATAGAGGTGAGCCCGACTATCTCTAGTCGGTACCTCTCGACCTCCCGCACAAGCTCAGGCTCCTTACCTGCCAATGAGGTGACATTCCACATCCCTAAAGCCAGATTCCGTGTCCAGAGATCGGGTCGTCGGGGGCCTCGCCCTCGACTGTCGCCCGATCCACTATGCACCGGCCCCTTACACTCCCTCCTGCAGATGGTGAGCCCACAGGAGGGCGGCCCCACGTCACTCCTTCGGGCTGAGCCCGGGCCGGACCCCATGGGGGGAGGCCCGGCCACCAGGCGCTCGCATACGAGCCCCAAGCCCGGGCCTGGCTCCAGGGTGGGGCCCCGGCTGCACCATGCTGGGCGACGTCACGGTCCTTGCTGTAGTTGTCATCATAAAGGGTTTGTGAACGGTTAGTTAACATGTAGTTTACATTTCATACAAATCCAAACAGTCTGTTTTTTTAGAAGGAGATTATCTAATAAACAACAAATGCATTTCTGCTTTGTTTTATGTTTCTGTCGGCAGCGTGACGATACAGTTTGCTCTCACATCACTAATTTTATATATGCAACATTTGGGTCTGACTTGCGTGTGTTTTTATCACATTGTTTTAACTGCTTGAGGTACTGCTAATGTTAGCGTCCTCTCAGCTTCGACGACAAACATACACACTGCTATGTAACTGTTAATGCAGCATTTAGTCAAGAAATGAATTACTTTATAATGATTTGGCAACAAGTACTGTAGTGTTCTGTATTCATACCATTTCTCTGTCTGTGTTTTAAACGCGCATCTGATGTGTCAGCACCCTCCGTGCAGCGTGTGCTTTCCGTGCAGAGCAGCCTCACGTGTGAATGTAAACACAAGGTGTCAGTGAGGGTTTTTTTTCTGCCTCTAGAGGCCGCTCTCGTGCTATATAATGGCAGCAGGCCATTCTCAGAGCTCTCGTACTGTGTAATGACAGCGCACCCTTCTCAGCCGCTCCAGCAACGGACGCATCACGGAAAAACTATCGGTTTGGATTTTGCCGATAACCGGTTGTTCCACCAATCAGCTATCGGTGCCAATTAATCAGCAAAACCGATGAATCGGTCGACCTCTAGATAAGACCCTTCTCAGAGCATCTAAATGTACCATCCTATCTGGAGGGTAGAAACTCAGGGTTATCTTCTATAGACATGGCTCTTGATAGGGTTGCCACTCCTCTGTTTTTTTTTAACTCTCAGAGTTTTCTTAACCTGGGTATCTCACCTTTTTCTGAGATTGGGGTGTCACAAAGTCTATTGTTGACAATGGGACATTTGGTAATGTTAACCCATTCTGTTTCAGCATCATTGTTAACCCATTCTGTTTCAGCATCATTGTTAACTCATGCCACTATTTGGTAACCAGTTTTTATTGATAGGGGTCATTGGAAAGGTTCCATCAGACCTTAAAAGCAACGATTAGGAAATACTGCATCGAGACATGGTCTGAGTGGGATGAAGGTGTTCCTCAGATTTCTCAATCTGTGAAACTGTGCAGGAGTCTCTCAAGTTCAGCCTAACAGAGCTGGTCTTTGGCCATACTGTGAGAGGGCAACTGAAAGTTATAAAAGAGAGAATGTTAGGCATTGAGGACTCTAAGAAAACAAATGTGTTAGATTACAACATTAAATTCCATAATTGGTGTGATTCCCATGGGAATAGGATCTAGTTGTATTTTGGTTTTGATACTTTACATGTCTAAATGTTTTGTTGTCTGTTGCTTTGTACCATTAAACTGGTGTTAATTTGAATTGTCTCTTTTTGCCTTAGACCTGATAGTGCTGAAAAAGGAGAGTGAAGTATTGAATCAAATGGAAGAGAAAGATCAACATAAGAATCATTATTTAATAGCTGGAGAAAAAACGTTTAGTTGCTCACGGGGTGAAAAGAAGGGAACTAGAAGTAATTTCACCTGCCAACAGTGTGAAATAAGTTTCAATCGAAAAGGAAGTTTTAACAGACACATTGGAATTCACACTGGAGAGAAAAACTACACCTGCCAACAGTGTGGAAAGAGTTTTGATCGACATGAAAACCTTAAAGTCCACATGAGAGTTCATACTGGAAAGAAGCCGTTCACCTGCCAACAGTGTGAAAGAAGTTTCACTCAAAAAGGAAGCTTTAACAGACACATTGGAATTCACACTGGAGAAAAAAACTACACCTGCCAACAGTGTGGAAAGAGTTTTGATCGACATGAAAACCTTAAAGTCCACATGAGAGTTCATACCGGAGAGAAACTCTTCACATGCCCTCAGTGTGGAAAGAGTTTCACTACAAAACAACACTTTGTAGACCACATAAGGATTCACACTGGAGAGAAGCCGTTCACCTGCCAACAGTGTGAAAGAAGTTTCAATCGAAAAGGAAACTTTAACAGGCACATGAGAGTTCACACTGGAGAGAAGCCTTGTATCTGCCAACAGTGTGAAATAAGTTTCACTCAAAAAGGAAGCTTTAACAGACACATGAGACTTCACTCTGGGGAGCAACCCTACACATGCACTCAGTGTGGAAAGAGTTTCACTCAAAAACAACACTTTGAAGACCACATGAGGATTCACACTGGAGAGAAGCCGTTCACCTGCCAACAGTGTGAAAGAAGTTTCAATCGAAAAGGAAACTTTAACAGGCACATGAGAGTTCACACTGGAGAGAAGCCGTTTACATGTGGGCACTGTGGAAAAAGTTTTAGATATAAAAATGTGCTGGAGTGCCACATGAGTACTCATGTATGAGAGAACTGTTTTTATATATCATCAGTAGGCATGTGCCGGTATCAAATTTTCATGTTGCGATTAATTGCTGAAGCTTTTATCACGGTATACGGTATTATCACGATAATGAAATTTGTTGCAAAAAAAAATGTTTTCATACTATAACAGGTTTAATAACTTTCTTATAACAAAAGAACCAAACATTTAAATATAATAAAGCAATACACAAAAATGTATAAAGAAAACATATATTTAAAACAGATTAAAGTGCTAAAGAATTATAAAGAACAATAGGTAACACTTTACAACAAGGTCTCACTAGTTAATGCATTAACATCAACAAAGAGCGAATAGCTACATTTTTACAGTTATTCTTCAGACTAACAACTGTTAGTCAGTGTAAGCTCGGGTTCATTAAATAATACAGTTACAACTGTTGATATTAATTATGTGTTATTAAATACTGAAATTTACATTTAACTAAGATTAATACACGTTTTAGAAGTATTTTTCATTGTCTTAATGAATGAACTAATGTTAAATAATGGAGACTTATTGTAAAGTGTGTGACTGAATAACAATCAGAACATATTCAAACAATATCTAGGGCATGTGATTTAGTCCAGATTAAAATATAAAATGTTTAAGTTTGAAAATGAATAGCCTTAAGTCTTTAAGTATTTGTTATAGTTATGTGATGATCACCGTAGCGAATACAGAAAACTGTTTTGTTTACCAGCGATTACCGGAGAAATGGCTGCATTTCTGCTGTTCTGTCAGCGCCCTCTGCTGTCAGAAAGTGAATGTGCGTTTCATTCAAGGCCATGTCCTTCACTCGTTCCACCATGTGCTCATGCACGTTGGGTTTTGTTTACATCAGTGCTCGTTCCTCTTTGACGTATTGTTCATTTTAAACGGTTGATGGGTAAAGTATTCTTAAAATTCATTCTAAAAATCGGAATAATAGGTAATACATAAATATTCACGGTATTTTGAAGTGCCCACGATAACAATATTGTGCATGTTCATTATTGCGGTATATCGTATTACCGTTTACCGGCACAGGTCTAATCATCAGTGTGGTATGAATTGAGAGGCTGTCTAATGTGCTGATTATTGTTACTAGAGTTGAGCCGGATACTCGGCTGAAACGAGTATCCGGTACGGATAAAGCATTTTTGCAGAGTACAAGTATTATACGAGTCAATATCTGTGCTCGGATTGAATAAAAATCCTCATTGGGTAGCTGACTGTGTCTGCGTTCTGTGATAGGCTAGTCACAGCGCCCCTCCCCTACACATACAGATTAGCCATGTCCCGCTCTGCTCACTCACACACAGAACGCTGAGAAGAGAACAGCTCTCTTTCTCTCTCTGTCTCTCCCTCAGTCACTCAGGTTCGCGGGTCTTTCCCGTTAACGCTTAGGGTTTCTTCAGCTTCAGTTTTGTTTTTATTTCGTTTTTTTTTGTAGTACTTACTTATTAACCAGTAGAGTTCTGGTAAACGTGGGGTTTGTTCAGACGTGGTGCTTGGTAGAATGCGAGTAGCGTTGCCTGTCGGAGATTTTTTTTTCTTTTTTTAACGTCTGCTGACTAACCAGTTTTTTGACTTCACGCAAAAAAAGTAAAGTAAGTAAGTTAGTGGTATAAAAACTATAGGCTATTACAAATTAATTAGCTACACACACTCTCTCTCTCTGCCGGTCAACAGAGTTTTTTTTTTTTTTTAAGTCCCTGTAAAGGCAATTCTGAGATTTGTTTCTAAACACATTATAAATGTTAGAAATGTATTGCTGAAACACATTACAAAGACTGTGAACTATGTAGTAATGAATTCAGAAGTTAGACCGTTAAACAGTTTTTCACCGTTGCTGTGTTCAGGATTTTCTGGGCGGGGCTAAAACGGTGGCTCGATGACGCACTGGAGCCACTGAGCCTGGCTCCTCCCCTAACACGATCATAACTAGAGCACATTCGCATCAGTTCGATCGCGAGTTACTGTTAGTACTGTTAGTTACTATAGTCAACAACTTACATAACAGCTTACAAAACAAAAACGATGAAGAAGTGGATTAATTTTGTGAACAGCAACCTTGATGGAGAGCTGAGGATCATCACCGACACCTGCCTCTGCAGTGACTTTACACCGGATCGTTTTACAAACTTTCACCGGAGACAACTGGGATTCACTGATAATCCGCTGCAGAACCGACTATCCCCCGCCCAGGCCTTCATCCTCCCGTCCCGCCGACATCTGGTGCGTCGTGATCAGTGAGTGTTGTCTTGTGTTCTACTGCCGCTTTCCCGCGAGTGGGCGTGGTTTCGGCGCCGGTAGCGGACACACCCCCAGCGTTTGAGAGCAGAGAATGCTGCTAATTTTTTCAGGTTTTTGATAAGCTATTTTATGTACTTCCCGGATTTTTTTATGATTCAAATTTGGCTGGGTGGTTAATAACACATTTATCTGTGGTGTGAGGAACTCAGAACACATGTTTAGTTTTGACTTTACAGGGACTTTAACTGTCTGCTGGCTCTAACCAGTTTTTTGACTTCACGCGTCTGACACTTTCTTGCTGTATTTCATAAAAAAATAAAGGAATTAGTGGTATAAAACTATAATATTACAAATTAATTAGCTACACACTCTCTCTCTCTCTCTCTCTCTGTCTTTCTTACTCACTCACACACACACACACCTGGTGTGGAAATAAAAAAGAACCAAAAAAAAATCACTGATCATAAAAAAGTTTAAACTTAAAAAAAGAAAGTTATGTTTAGATGAAAACTCTTGTTCATTACATTTTTCTTAATAATTGCAACCGCATGTGTTGTATTAATTGTTGCAAAACTTGTTCTGTATATAGTCGTTCGTTTGTTATTGTGATCAAAACCATTGATATGAAGCTCAATGCTGATGCTGTCATGTAAATAGTTTTCTAATCAGCAATAAATATAACAATTTCTGATCAACCCATAGCAATTGCATGATTAAAAATAACATACTGGTTAAAGCCCCGCCCATTTCAAGACAACCCGACCACTTCCGGGTTAAATCCCGCCCACTTCCAGGTTAGGCCCCGCCCAGTCCGAGTACAGATACAGATACAGATAATTCATATGGTTAACAGATACAGATACAGATAATGCTGTACTCGCTCATCCCTAATTGTTACAGTACTAAATCACCTTAGAGGCCTGAATTCTCAAATAATGCCTATGAGAGGAATAACAAAGCCTGAAGAATGAACTAGTTACAATTTTACATGTCAACAGAAGTATAAATCTGTATCAACTAAAATACATAAAACTCTGTAAGCCTGCACAGAATATAATAAACAAAAAGGCTTTTTGATTTAAAAGATACAGAGACGTGGAGATTATCGACAGTCGGGCCAGTGCGAGCCAGGGCTTTCAACCGGCCGGACGGGGCTAATAGCCTCTGTCCTGTAGCGTTGAGCTCAAAATCACACTGTGTTTCCAGTGCTTTACTAAACCCTCCCTTAACTCTTCTCTCTGAAACAACATCACACAACCTCATAATTTCACCAACAAAGGGAAGTGTTATCAGACTGGAAACTAGAACCATTGCAAAATGAACATGATAAATAATTGTCTTTTTGTTTTTTACTTAAAGATTTAAAACCCAAGCATCAGTTACCACATTTTTAAAATTAAAACGATACATTGATAATGAATTCATTTGTGTCAGGAGTCACTTATTGAGTCACATCTGTTTCTGTTTATTTGTAGACACGAGACATATGTCTAAAGAAACGTTAAAATGTCAGGTTTTATTGAGTCAGGCGCAGGTTTTATGTCAGGCGTTTTCTATTGAGATTCAAATACTGATGCCACCCATGAGAACAGAGTCACCGTCCACATCAACTCAAATAAACACATCAGGTGAAGCAATATACTTCAGCTACATCATTTTGCGACACGTTGAGGACTAATCCTGGATTAATTTAGCTCATGAAAATCTGTTTATTTCTAAGAGCAACAGATTCAGCCGCTGATTGTGAGTTAAGTTTATTGTGTTAGTGTCTGTGTTTAAATATAAAGACTGCTGTAACCTAAGATGTCATAGACTTAAAACTGTTTAGACAAGATTTACTTGGCCTGTTTTGGACAGATTATAACGTGTTAATTGTAAAAGAGCCAAGTCACATCAATAAAGCTTTTATTAGCAAATGTCTGTTTGGATGCTATAAATATAGTACCAGTAAAACGTTTTGTGTTCAGTAGCCATTAAAACGTATTTTGTTTCATATTGATGTTTAAATATGGCCTAATGTTATTTTTTCATTCAATATAAGTTGATTGTTAAAAGTGAACAGCACGAGTAATAAAGGACACATCATTAGATACGTAATCTATCAGAAGACATGGAGTTTGTAAGAAATGATGTGGACTCACATATAGATATAGAATAATCAAATATAGATATAAAAATTGAGAGCAGCCATAGACGTAAAGGATGCAGCAGCAAACAGAAATGGGGAAAGGGCTAACATTAACATTACTATTCTGAAACAAGTGATGTAATAGCTTAAATAAGCTACCATTTTTTTCTGTTTAACTTTTAATAGACTTCAGGTCGAAATAAAAGGGCGTTTTTACACTGAGCACGTATTCTGCAGTCCACGTCCGAGCGGGTTAAGTGCAAATAATGAACACCTGTGCCTTGTTCCAGTAATGGCCGTGGAGAGACCAGATAAAAGCCACCTGAAAAAGGACATTTGGGAGAGAGACTGACTGCAGACTTGTGGCACAGAGGGACTGAGGAAGCTCTGGAGGACACTTTGAGAGGAAAATAACCTTACTGAGCTGTTGTTTATATTTTGTTTGAGTTTTTGATTTTTATAATAAATACCACGAGTCTCAGTCAAGTCGACCCTGTCTTCTTCCTTCCTTCCCTATACCGAACTTTGCTACCGTGGTGCCGAAACCCGGGAAGGAAGAAGCAGCCGCCGCCATGCAATCTCCGCCTCCATCAACGCCGTTTGCGGACATCATTTCATCCCTCGTGGTTCTCCACCAAGAACAACACCAGGCCCTGCTCGACCTGAGGAGTGACCAGGAGCACCGCTTCCAGGCGATTGTGCAGGCCCAGCAAGATGATCGCGAGAGGTTCCGGAGCTGGATGGACCGGGAGGTTCGGGCAGAGGTGCCAGCGGCCCCGAGTATGTCCACCCACCTGCCCCTGAATAAGATGGGGCCACAGGATGACCCGGAGGTCGTAGACCTTTTTGAGAAGACGGCTGAAGCAGGTGGGTGGGCACGGGTTCAATGGCCACTTAGGCTGATTCCCCTGCTGTCGGGTGAGGCGCAGGCCACGGCACAACAACTCCCTGTCCAGAACCTCCTGGTATTTGATGATCTGAACAGGGCCATTCTATAGCGGGTCGGCCGAAGCCCAGAACAACATCGCCAGCAATTTAGTTTGCTGGAGCTGGGCGAAAGTGGCCGGCCCTTCATAATGGCCCAACAGCTCCAGGACTCCTGCCGCAAATGGCTGCTGGCTGAGGGACGCGACGTTGAGAAGATCATCAACCTGGTGGCACTGGAGCAGTTCGTCACCCGTCTGCCTCCGAAAACGGCCGAGTGGGTCCAGTGCCACCGGCTGACGTCGCTGGACTCAGCCATAGACCTGGCGGAGTACCACATGGTGGCGTGCCCAGGAGTCGGCGGACCTCTACCATCTGTCTCTCTCTCTCCCTTTTTCTTCCCCTGTTCCCCCCTCTGCTCCCAAACCTGTCCCTCTCCCCAGGTCCTGTCCTCCAGAGTTCGGAGTTCGCGAGCTCCGTCCAGGGGGGCGGGGCCGAGGCCAGCTGGGACCCATGCCGCTCCTTCTTCCCCGCTCTCTCCACGCCCATCTCTGGGCCCACTTACCACCACTGGGGTGGCGGGTAGGTCTGGGCCGGCCTGTTGGCATTGCGGGGACCCGGAGCATTTTATTGACAGGTGTCCGCTGAGGGAAGTGGGGACAATGATCCGGGTCCCGTATGTCCCACAGGCTGCCCCCGGTCAGACTGGCTGGTACCAAATACCTGTGAGTATTAAGGGGGGTACCTATCAGGCTTTGGTGGATTCAGGATGTAACCAAACCTCGATCCACCAAAGCCTGATTCAGCCCGAGGCATTGGATACAAGCCGCATGGTTCAGGTGCGGTGTGTGCACGGGGACGTGGTGAAATATCCTCTGGTGTCAGTCATGATTCAATTTAGGGGACAAAAGCATAATGTGGAGGTGGCAGTTAACCCGCACCTCCGACATCCGCTGATTCTGGGAACCAATTGGCCAGTTTTTAGAGATTTATTGGGATATTTATGTGCAGATGTCTCTTGTGAAAAGAAAAGGCCGGAAAAGGCAGCGGCTGTGCAGGTGGGACAGGCTGAGCCAGGATCTCTGAGTGCTGAATCAGGGGAACCGAGCGCAATTGAGAGGCTGATCCTCTCAGAGCGCGATGACTTTCCCCTGGAACAGTCTCAGGATGAGTCATTAAAACATGCTTTTGAACAGGTCCGTTCCATCGATGGCCAATCTCTCCAGCCTGACCGCCCGCTCTCTTTTCCATATTTTGCTATTATACAGGATCGGTTGTATCAAGTGACACAAGACACTCAGACAAAACAGAATACAATCCAATTATTAGTACCAAAAAGCCGCTGGGAAATGCTTTTCCAGGCGGCTCATTGTAACCCCATGGCGGGATATTTAGGACCGGGAACAACACTAAATCCTCTCATGGCCCGTTTCTTTTGGTCGGGCATTCACGAGAACGTGCACGTCTTTTTGTGAATGTCAGCTGGTAAATCCGCCGGCCGCCCCAAAAGCGCCTTTGCGCCCCCTTCTGTTAATGCAGGTCCCCTTCGAGAGAATTTGTATGGACCTCATCGCGCCATTAGAACGATCCGCACGGGGGCATCGCTTTGCATTAGTGATAGTTGACTGTGCAACACGAAACCCTGAGGCAGTAGCGCTCCGTAACATTTCAGCGAAAAGTGTTGCGGACGCTCTGTTTCGCTTAATCTCCCGAGTGGAGATCCTCACTGATCAAGGCACGGCGTTCATGTCACGTACGTTACGCGAACTATACAAATTACTGGGCATTAAATCGATTCATACCAGCGTCTATCACCCACAAACAGACGGACTGGTAGAATGGTTTAATCGCACGGTTGAAAACCATGATTCGTAAGTTTGTTCACGAAGACTCCAAAAATTGGGACAAATGGCAAGAACCTCTCTTATTCGCCGTACGCAAAGTCCCGCAAGCCTCCGCTGGGTTTTCCCCCTTCAAGCTTCTTTATGGACGTCAACCACGCGGGGTGTTAGACGTCCTAAAGGAAACTTGGGAGGAGGGACCTTCTGACGGTCGAAATGAAATTCAGTATGTCCTGGACCTGAGAAGAAAACTCCACACTTTGGGGCGGCTATCCATGGAGAATTTGTTACAGGCCCAGGATAAACAGACCCGGCTGTATAACAGGGGTGCTAAACTGAGAGAATTTACACCGGGAGAGAAAGTTCTTTTATTGCTTCCCACATCAAGCTCTAAATTACTGGCAAAGTGGCAAGGACCCTTTGAGGTCACACAGCGAGTTGGAGATCTCAATTATGAGGTTGTATGCACGGATAGGGGAGGGGCACGTCAAATTTACCATTCCAGGGTAACAGGGTTGACGAAAGTATGCTTTTGTGTGTCTTACCCATGTTGTATACCCAAGAAGGGCAACTTGGTACTTCCATATTTGAAGATGTTTTGCCTCTCATCCAAGGGGTTTCTTCAGTTCTTTAGGTATTTAACCTCTGTGGGGTTGTCACCCCGAGTCAACCCTTATTGGAATCAAAAATCATGTTTTTTATTTTTTTCTACTGAATGATAGGCTAAAATGTGTTGAGGTTACTGATCTATACTGATACACAAATTAACGTATTCATCTATTAAAAAATAAATAAAACTTTCAATATTCTCAATTCACAAACACTCCTAATGTAACAAGGGGGGGTTATCTTTCACAGTATATCAGATTTGTTCTATATATGTATTTAAAACCTTAATAAAAAAAATAAATAAAAAAAAATAAGATAGACTGAGATGGCACCGCACATTTTCCTGAGAGGTAAGGATCTACTTCATCCAAAAAGGGCTTAAAGATTTTCAAAACAGTACTTTGAAAATCAAACATTAAAAGTGGGAAATGGCACGTTTTCGTATAATGACCCTACTTTGAAACAGTAGTTTGACAATCTACAAGCTACTTATACATGAAAGTAGTTAAACTACAAGTTACTACCAAAATGTAGCTAGCTACTTTGATTTTATTTATTTTTTACAATTAAATTGCATATTTATAAATAACTGAATAACCGTTAAAGGGTAACTAAACCCTAAACCAACTTTTTTTTGTTAATGATCTGTAATACTGGGGCTTTATTAATGCTATTCATTGATTCGAATAAATGTTTTGACATTTGAGTATAAAGTGTTTTAATTCTATAAAATATGGTGTAAAACCGCCAAATTGCTGCCCTCCTAAGGTTGAACGGTGGCTACTGAAGTTGAATTTTCCTATTGGATGTTGTGGTACAACGTGACGTATGATGGTTCTTCCAACGATGAGAACGGCTTCACTCCAGTATGAACTGTCATATTACTTGAAGTAGAAACATTATGAATGATACTCACTTGACACTTGCTTTAACATTGCATTGAAGAAAATACGGTTAAATAATGCAGTTGTCAGTACACGTCAGGCTTTTCTTGCGATATTATTGCCGCCCGTCATGTGTACAGATAAGTTTCATACATGAGACGCGCTTTTAAACCCTGACTCGCAAGTGGTTGCCGCGGAGGCGGTAACGAACAACAATACTGTAACGTGCTGGCGTATATAGTCTAACTTATTTGAGGAAATCTGTTTATAATAGGCTTTTAGGTCTGAACTTATTGGTCCTGCGCTGCTGCGCTGATTCAGTTAATTTGAATGAAAATACATCGTATGTACATCAGATATCTGATCTATTTTTAGTGACATTCAGTGTAAGGATTTGACTGTTCATAGATTAGGTCAGTTCTCTTGCGCTGCTGCTTCACTGGCATCGTCGGCATTGGGAGTTAACGCAGTTTGAGCCAGTGGCTCGCATTGATAAGGCTCCGGGTCTGTGTCTACAGACTATCCACCCTCCTCCACTTCAGGTGAAGGTGTGGGAGAAATGACCGCTCTGTTGCAAAGCTGGCATCATTCCAGTCATTCTCCATCTCTGCGACTAATAACTGACAGCTGTCAATCAATCCGTCACTGCGGGTCTCAGGTGCACGCCCTCCGCTCAGCCCCGCCCTCGGTTCATCCACTCTGTCTCCGCTGGGCTCTGCCCACTTTTCCAGCATTTTTCAAATTTTGCCAGTGGGTGGAGTTAAGCTCTGAGCAGGGGTTTAGTTACCCTTTAACGTCAGTTGAATTGGATTACGTTGTGGCCATCCAAACTACCACTTGGCTGATACTCAGTGTCCGTCGCTGAAACCACCGGCAAGGGTAACAGTCTGAAGCCGGCCCGATTCTGTAGCAGTCAATAAATCTTTTTTTTTTTTTTTGGATAGGATAGTAGAGATTTTTGACAGGAAAGCATGGGGTGGAGAGAGGCGGGAACGGGATCGGCAAAGGACCTCGAGTTGTGAATCGAACTCGGGTCGCCAGAGACGCAGTTGCGCTATAAGTCAATAATTCACCGGCGTTGGACCACCGATCTGGCTGCCGGTCATACTCGGCGCCGCGTCACAAGGTCGTCTGCACCACTCTGCTGCACGGAAAGCGGTACGCCCATATACGAGCGTGCAGCCGCCGAAGCCCTCACGATAAACCCACTGCAACGACTGTTTCGGCCTCTACCTACGTGGTTAACTGTAGAAAATAACAAAACTCGGAATGACCTATCAAGCTAATGCACAATAAAACGGGGCTCCGTGATTAAAACAACTTACCGGTTCGAATATCCCACGTTACCCGGGAAACGCCAAGCCACTAAAATCCAGTACAAATCATGGTTTGCAACAGTGCCACAGGATTCCTCAGTCCACACTAAAAGAAACAAGCGTATCAAACCCCCGTCCACACCAGCAATAAAATACAGCCACAACCAGCAGCTCCTTACCACACGTCACTCGTGACAGTGAAACGCACACACCCTAAACGCCAACCACTGCCTTTATAGATCAAATAAACCACGTGAGCCAAAACCAACCTCTAAAGAAAAGCACCATTGGCTACATTATCTATCTATCTATCTATAAACTAAAACTATTTCAAATTTTAAACTTCAAACTATTTCAAACTTTCTGGTCTAGCTTTTTCAAGTCAACTTAAAGTTTGTCTACAAACTTTTTTATCCAGTTCTCAGTCATAATAATCAAAATTAAAAGAAATAAACATTTGAAATATATCAGTCTGTGTGTAATGAATTAATTTAATATACAAGTTTCACTTTTTTAATGGAATTAGTGAAATAAATCAACTTTTTAATGATATTCTAATTATATGACCAGTACCTGTATTTACGCCTCCCCAAATTTGCATATAACCAGCCCATGTTCAAGGCCAGGCAGTAACGTGGACCTGCACCGAATCATCAGAAGTTCTGCAGGTATTGTGAAGATGAGGACAATACAGTGAAAACGTCAGATCATGGAAATAAATGTTATGTTCCAGCCTGTGCAGGGAATGCGAGCACTTTTCATAGCCTTCCCACAGAACAGAACTGTCAACAGGCATGGTTGATGTTTATCTATAACAGAATACCGCACCAATTGAATTCAAAGTTGTTAGTTTGCTCTGACTAGTGTCAGTTTCGTTTACTAAATTATGACAAAAAAATGTTCATTGACAACCTTTTTTTTCAAGATGAGATGACACACGCGTCCTTCAATGCTAACTATGACTATGTAAACATGCAATATCATTGACGAAAAAAGACGAGACTAAAATGTACTTTAAAAAATAAAAACTTGAACAAAAAGCACTCTTTGGTTTGATTTTGTGCGAAAGAAACTGTATTTTTCGGTCAAAATACTGAGCTTGGTCATTACTCTGTGCGCGTTCCTGTGATGAGTGCGAGCCGTCAGCACTGACTCAGCAGCCACTCACGCAATGTTGTCATGACAACCGGTACACAATATTCTGGAGGTTTTATTATTAGTATTATTTTATTATTTATCATATACCTTATAGAAAAGACGAGAGTCGCGTTTGTTTCTATGGAGCCTGATTTCTTAAAATGGTGTGTGTGTGTGTGTGTGTGTGCTTATCCTAGGATATCATGAGCACCGGCGCCTGCTGACGGCTCGCACGCACTCACAGGAGCGCGCTCAAAGTAACGGCCGAGCTCAGTATTTTGATTTAATAATTCGGTTTCTTTCTCACAAAACCTAGTGTGCCTCCTGAACACTTTCCATATATGGCGTGCGTCTTCCTGCATCATTGCGTGATACTTTTGTATATTTTAGCCTGGTCGCTATCCACTGCCATTATAGGAAGGAGGGCGTGCAGGACTATTTTGAACATTTCTGCTTTTGAGGTCCGAAAAAGATAGAAGAAATCAGGGCATTAGAACAACAGCAGGGTGAGTAAAAGATGGCTTTATTTTCATTTCAGGGTGAACTATCCCTTTAAGTTGTTTCAAACCTGTATACGTTTCTTTCTTTAGTTGAACACAAATTAAGATATTTTGAAGAATGTCGGAAACCAGACAATTGACAGTAGCCATTTACTTTTTTTTTTTTCTACTATGGAATTCAACGGGTTCCCTTTCGAAAGGGAACTCTCGCTGCGTCTAGCTGACGCTATGGGGAACGCCCTCGGCGTGACTGGTGTCTGAAGCTACTATCGAATCACGGCAAAGTCTTTGACCGACGTCAGCCCATGACGTCATCAACGTGCGACCCGGAAGTATAAAAGGGCGCCGTGCCAACACATACACATCTTTCTCGTCTTCAGGGACTGTCTGTTTGAACTGCTATACGAGTTAAGGTAAAACAAATTCAATTATTAATACACACGAGTGTGTATTTACTGCCTGGGATCAAGAGCATGCACAGTCAAGTTCATTTGAAGTTGTTTGTGTGTGAGTGTGAGCAGTTTTCAATCTGAGATCGCTCCACTCTAGTCTGGCTTTTTTCCTGAGGGAAGAAAGTTTGGCATCTGGGACTGGATGATGTTGTCCCGTTCAAGCTGAGGCTGAGCGTTGGCATACATCATGGGTTCTCAGATGCAGCTCGCCGATCGTCGCGGCGATCTGGCGGCTAACGAGACTAAACAGCAAGTGCTCTTAGGGATGGCTGGTGAGAGTGGTATGAATCCTCTCAGCCACCCTGACCGTGTATGCTGAGCTGATGAATGTTATGGAACGTACTGCAGGCAGGCTGCGGCTGCCATGTTGGCGCGTTAGAGGAGAGATCGCTCGTGGTAGATTGTACGATCGTTTTCTCCTTGGCCATAAACCATCAGCTCAGATGAGCCTTCCATTCCTTCTTGATCTTCTTACAGAGATCGAGAGGGCATGGAAGAATCCATATTCGACCCAATATTCATCAGCATCAGCGTTTAACTTCGCTGATGTCGAGGGGATAGGGGAATATGGATATGTGTTGAGGCTACCGACTGGCGAGGAAAGTTTGTGGACTTTTCTCGCGTTTCGTGGGCATCAACACTGAGAGCTCAAACTGTGCTTTAATGGCAGGGGCATACACGGCAGCGGGTCAGGCTGGTGCTGCTTTTCACACCATGGCGGTGTTTCAGGCGTACCAGGCGGACCTGCTGGAGGATCTCGACCAGGGGGCCGGGCTGTCCCCTGAGGCGGTTGCTGAGCTGCGCCGCACCACAGATCTTGCTCTCCGGGCCACCAAGCAGACTGCTGCTGCCATCGGCCGCTCTATGGCGGCTATGGTGGTCACGGAGAGGCATCTGTGGCTGAGCCTGGCTGATATCGGGGAGAAAGAGAAAGGCTTTCTCCTCGATTCGCCGGTTTCGCCGTCTGAATTTTTCGGCACCTCCGTTGAGGCGGGGGTTGGAAAGTTCAGGGAGGCGAAGGCGCGTTCAGCGGCATTTAAGAAACATGCATTCCGCTGAGATCCGCGCCCCCACCCAGGCAGGCGGGACCTGGTCCTTCACGGTCTGAGGACCATAGGCAGGACCAGAGGGCTAGCGTCTCCTCTCGTCCCCCCCCCCCCCTCCGTGGAGGGGCAGGGCACAGAGGAGACGGGATTCCCGGGGGGAAAAAGGATCTGAGGGAGGTGATCCAGGACCAACGCTCTCGGCGTTGGTGATGGATCACTTCCCTTGAGGGCGGTTACATCCTAGCCCTCTCCTCTTTCCTTTTTAATGTTTTTTAATGATTTTTTACCCAGGCACTTCTTACATCAGGCCTGAGGCGGGCCCATGATGAGTAGAACTATGTTCTGACGGCCCGCCCGGACCTGCTCAGTGAGAACGCCTCTTTCAGGCATTCAAGGGCGGTAGAACATGGTGGTGAGAACCGCACAATGAGTCTTCGCTCAGCATGCCGCAGGTGAGAGTGGTCATTTTTGTGTATTACACTAAAAATATGTATTTCTTACAGACCCCAGGTTTCCTGTATAGAGTTGGGTATTCATCAACGACTGAACGCTGAGGCGTCAGTTGGGATGTGGAGGCGCGTTGCTGAGGCACCGCCACCGTTGGTAATATGTACCACTTAGATCGGAGGCTCTAGTAAGGCAGGTGCCAATGCTGAGGCATCAAGGTACTGCTAGCCTAGCTGGCTATCAGGTTAAAAAGGGGCAAATACGCTCTCCTGAAGGTCGGCTGTCAATTGTAGGCCTCAGTAGGCCTCTTGAACAAGGCGCGTTTTCAGTTGGAAGGCCTCAACCAGGCCTCACTGGAGGTATGTACCGATGTGCGCATCGGGACAGCTAGCCTGGCGGCTATCAGGTTGTAGGCCTCATCAGGCCTCCCTGAAGGCCCGCTGTTAGTTGTAAGGCCTTATTAGGCCTCCCTGAGGGTGAGCTCTCAGGTTGTGATCACTACCAGAGGCAGGTTGTAGGCCTCATCAGGCCTCCCTGAAGGCCTGCTGTTAACTCTAAGACCTTACTAGGCCTTTCTGAGGGTGACACTCCCAGAGGCAGGTTGTAGGCCTCATCAGGCCTCCCTGAAGACCTGCTGTTAAATTCTAAGGTAGTAGGCCCCATCAGGCCTCCCTAAGGTGTTCCTGGGATCCAGTCATCAAGAACAGTTAAGCACGAATTGCAAACAGGTAGCAGGCCTCTCCAGGCCTCCCTAAAGGCTGATTATCAGGTAGTAGGCCTTAATAGGCCTCCCTTGAGGGCGAGTTCCTTAATCAGGATGCTCGGATAGCCTGCGTAGCTTGACTGTCGACTAGTAGGCCTCAATAGGCCTCCCTGAGGGTGAGCTCCCAGGTTGTGGTCACTCGAACGAGGTAGTAGGCCCCATCAGGCCTCCCTAAGGCGTTCCTGGGATCCAGTCATTTGATACAGTTAGCACGCATTGCAAACAGGTAGCAGGCCTCTCCAGGCCTCCCTAAAGGCTGGTTATCAGGTAGTAGGCCTTAATAGGCCTCCCTTGAGGGCGAGTTCCTTAATCAGGATGCTCGAAAAGCCTGCGTAGCTTGACTGTCGGGTAGTAGGCCTCAATAGGCCTCCCGGAGGGTGAGCTCCCCGATTGTGGTCACTCGAACAATGTAGTAGGCCCCATCAGGCCTCCCTAAGGTGTTCCTGGCATCCAGTCATCTGATACAGTTAGCACGCATTGCAAACAGGTAGCAGGCCTCTCCAGGCCTCCCTAAAGGCTGGTTATCAGGTAGTAGGCCTTAAATAGGCCTCCCTTGAGGGCGAGTTCCTTAATCAGGATGCTCGAAAAGCCTGCGTAGCTTGACTGTCGGGTAGTAGGCCTCAATAGGCCTCCCGGAGGGTGAGCTCCCAGATTGTGGTCACTCGAACAAGGTAGTAGGCCCCATCAGGCCTCCCTAATGTGTTCCTGGGACCCAGTCATTTGAAACAGTTAGCACGTATTGCAAACAGGTAGTAGGCCTCTCCAGGCCTCCCTGAAGGCTGCTTATCAGGTAGTAGGCCTTAATAGGCCTCCCTTGAGGGCGAGTTCCTTAATCAGGATGCTCGAAAAGCCTGCGTAGCTTGACTGTCGAGTCCCAGACGGTGGTCACTCGAACGAGGTAGTAGGCCCCATCAGGCCTCCCTGAGGTGTTCCTGGGACCCAGTCATTTAGCACGTATTGCAATCAGGTAGTAGGCCTCTCCAGGCCTCCCTAAAGGCTGGTTATCAGGTAGTAGGCCTTAAATAGGCCTCCCTTGAGGACGGGTTCCTTAAACAGGGTGCCCGACTAGCCTGCGTAGCTTGACTGTCAAGTAGTAGGCCTCCATAGGCCTCCTTGAGAAAACAAGGGTAACCTCAGCAGGCGGTATTGCTGTCAGGTAGTAGGCCTCACTAAGGCCTCCCTGAGGACGGAGTCCCGAGCCTGGATGCTTGGGTTTCCAGCATGGCTTGCGGTTAGGTAGTAGGCCTCTAAAGGCCTCCCTGGAATACCCGCTATCAAGTAGTAGGCCCACAGGGCCTCCTTGAAGTTGAAGTTCCTGAGCTAGGCACTTTGATTACCAGTTCTCTGTGAGAAATTGTGGTAGTTGGGCCTACAGCTGGAGGTTACTCGCCAGGCAGGCTCAGCTGCTCCCCTCAATGAGGGTCGTCTATGAGTGCTCAGCCGCCTGAGCCTGGTCAGACGGTCGTAGGCCTCTCATGAGGCCTCCCTGTTAGATCAGTCATTAAGGCCCTTTCGGCCTCCCTACTGCTTTGAAACACAAGCACCTGGTAGATCCTTGATTTGAGCAGGCAGACTCCCCTCGATAGCAAGGGTTGAAAAGCACTACGCTGAGTGTTGCTCTCTTGGATAACCCGTCTCTGAGTTCCGGGCTAAGTAAGACTGCCTGTGTTTCAGTCCCTTAGCTTGGACGCCCCTTGGGCACCATCCAGAGGCTCTGTTGAGCAGACAGGGTTGGCTAAACCGAAGTGTCCATAACACTTAGGGCACCAGGTCAAGCCTCCCTGGTGGCACTCGGGAGAACATTTCCCGAGTAGTGACTGGCTGGGGTTCCTTCGGGTCCCCTAGCCACATTCCCTTGAAGGGACCCCTTCTTTGGAAGTAGTGGTCCCGGGCCTTCGAGCTGTCTAGATGGAACTCCACGCAGTGCGTTAGGGTTCCGTTTAGTTGTATAGCTTGGGCTATGACCGTAGGGAGTGCTGTCACTGTCAGCCCAGGACCTGAGGGGGAATCGCTCAGGTTTTTCTATGAATTACTTGAGTTGACAGTTGTCACTGCCAATGGGCAGACACTCCCCTCAGCATGGCGGCGTTGGTATATCGTTCCCCATAGCGTCAGCTAGACGCAGCGAGAGTTCCCTTTCGAAAGGGAACGTCTAAGGTTACGTATGTAACCTCTGTTCCCTGAGAACAGGGAACGAGCGCTGCGTCGCGTTGCCATGCTTCAGGGCCTATCTGCCATACAGTCCCTTCAGACGAGAAGATGTGTATGTGTTGGCACGGCGCCCTTTTATACTTCCGGGTCGCACGTTGATGACGTCATGGGCTGACGTCGGTCAAAGACTTTGCCGTGATTCGATAGTAGCTTCAGACACCAGTCACGCCGAGGGCGTTCCCCATAGCGTCAGCTAGACGCAGCGCTCGTTCCCTGTTCTCAGGGAACAGAGGTTACATACGTAACCTTAGACGTTCTGTTAAGCTGGGCATACACTGCGATTTCAGCAAGGTTACCTACTCACACTGTACGAGTAGATCGAATGCAATGTAAAAGCCAAAGCTCACGGTTTATGTGCTCACACTGTGCGGTCCAATCCTCCTCCTGACACACTACTATTACATAGGCCCAATCAGAAAAGAATCCTGAACAAAAACAATGTATATGAATCAAAGAACTTAGGGGATTTTCTTCTGTGGAATTATGAAACAAAACCTTGTTTTTGGAAGCTAACTGGCAAAACTAATGAAGAAGTGCAATGTTAAAAGTAAAGCGTCATGCACTAGGGCTGTTTTGCTCCCTCTAGCACTGGAAACCAGTAGCATGTGAGGGAGAGGATGGATCTATTCAAATATTTTGAAAGATTTAAGAAAACCTATAACCCATAGAAACCCTGATGTAATGCAGTCAACCCCTCAGTAATCCAATTCTCAAGGAAAAAGACCATATTTCTCAAGAACAAGACTAAGCCCTGGTGTGTGGCTAACATTTCCTGTAGGCCATAACAGTAAACAAGTGCTCTTCTTAGTACAAGAGACATAATGTCATAAAGGGTTTGAATAATGTTGATACTGCATTAGTGATTAAAAGTGGCATTTTGTATTGAATTTGAAAGAAAAAAAAATCCATATGTTTGCTTTAAGGAACACGCCAACTTTTAGGGGAAGTAGCTTGTTTGAAAGTGTATCAATCAACATACCCTTGCACACAGGACAGCTGAATGCCGCACAAACATGCTCAGCTTGTGTCTCCATCAAGACATAAATCTTTCTTGACTCGATGGCCAGCTCAGACAGGTTTTTTATAACTTGAGTCTTATACACCAACCAATCGTGATCTGGCAAAGCAAGTTCAAATTCCATTGGGCGATGTGAAGCGGTAATTTTCTGTTCTTATTCATAAATCGGTTGAAAATTACATGGACAGACGAACTAACGTTTTTGGAACGATTTCCTGTGATTTGTGTCATTTTTTAAAATTGCATCACTGACAAAATGGATTTTAACTGACAACAAACAAATCCCTGCACAAAACCATGCAGCAGCAGCAAAAGTCGCATTAATGGTAATTAGAGTTAAATTCACTGGTATTTATGTATATTGATACACCGTTTACTATTTCATGAAACTATCAAAGTTAACAAAACCCAAGTGCCAACGGCTCCTACAGGCCTATTATGTGAAGTGTAGGCTGGCGAAATGGTTACGTGAAATGACTTTATTATATTAACTTACCATTTTTGAATATTATGCAGCATTATAAGTCTCTTATGTTCATCAAGCCTGCATTTATTTGATAAAAAACAGCAATATTGTGAAATATTACTAAAATAATGGTTTTCTATTTTAAAATACTTTAAAATATAATTTATTCCTGTGATCACAGCTGGATTTTCAGCATCATTGCTCCACTCTTCAGTGTCACATGATCATTCAGAAATCATTCTAATATGAGGATTTAATGTCAATGATGGAAACTGTGATACTCTTTTCAAGATTCTTTGATTAATAAAAAGTTAAAAAGAACATAATGTAATAATATTTCACAATATTAGGATACTGTTTTTTCTGTATTTTTGATTAAATAAATGCAGGCTTGATAAGCATATATATATTATTGCCCCTTTTTTACATTTGAGCCCCTGCCCCTGAAGAACTCTCTGCACGACCCTGGTCATTTCTTTTAACCTCTGGTTCCCTCTGAATCAAGTATCTCATTCCCCTGTCCGTCTGTCAGGACCAAGGGGTCATAGGCCCCCAGGGCATCTTGGACTTTTGTCAGAATGCCCTGCACAGTGGCATCACCCTCCATGAACCTGATGACGGTCATTCTGCTGGGCTGAAGTTTTCCATGTACAAATTCGGCCATGAACACAGATCTAGAATATATTCAAAGGGGTGATGTATTAGTAGATACTAGGGGTGTAACGATTCATCTACTACATCGATGTATCGATTTATTTTCCTACGATCTAACTACATCGATCTGTGCTCGGCAAGTTGGCCTTCCGGACGACATATATCGATCTAACATCGTTTTAAAAGGTAATCAATCGATTGTATCGATCATAGGAAATAACGCATTGGATTTAAGCACGTCAGACTTTAAATGGATGTTTTTTCTTAGCACTTTTAATGATAAAGGCGTTAAACGTTACTCGATTCAGTCTGCCTATCTGTGACATCATCGCCACGCACGCACCAGCAGCAGCGCTAAGAAAACAAAACAGCATGGCGGATGGCAGAGGAGAAGCCAACGAGCGAGAAATTATCAAGTCACCAGGAGAAAGAGCTAAGTTAGTAACGTGTTACCTGTACTTTCAACCCTTGCTAAATGTTACCTGTGCATTCCTGGGACCAGTGTGCCAGCAGCGCGAGTTTTAGTACTGCTGGTGATATAGTGAACACACAGAGAAGAGTTCTGCGGTCTGATCATGTTGATATTTTTGAAAAAGAAATATGTAGTCATTGAAGAGTAGTTGGTTACATTTTATCTTTTGTTAAATATTGTTTGTTTATTAAACTGAGAGTAGTAGCAGGTTCAGCCAGTTTATTCAAACTGAAGAAATGTTGGTTGCACTTTATTTTTGATATTAATATTGTATTTGTATTATTTTAATGTTGAAAAACAACAGCAAAAGTAACAGGTACACCTACTATTAATTAAACCTGAAGAGAAGTTAGTTGCACTTTATTTTTGATATTAATATTGTAATATTATTATGTTGGATAACAAAAGCAGAAGTAGCAGGTTAACCTACTGTTGAAATGTTGGTTACACTTACTGTGCTTTTATTGAATATGTATTGAATATTGAAAATGAGAGCAGAAAAGGTTAACTTCCTGTTAATTCAACCTAAACTGTTGGTTGCACTTTATTCAAATAAAATTTGAATGCATTTGCCATTAATTGTTGTTTACTTGTTTGTTTATATCCATAATTAATTGATACCTGATTCCCTTACAAGAAACAACTGGAATCTAGGAAACTTCACCTGCACTGACCAGTATCCAGATATTTATTTCAGTCACACAATTTTTGGCTAAAAAGTTACTGAATCGATTTCAGGTCACTGAATCGTTTCGGATCGTATCGTTCTAAATGAACCAAAATCGTCCTTGAATCGTATCGACAACCTCAAATCGTGATACGAATCGAATCGTTGTTAAAACGAATCGTTACACCCCTAGTAGATACCCATTTACTTCAAGGCTGTAAGACTGGACTAATACTAAAGACAACATATGGAGAACAATTTCACAGCCAAAGGTTAACTGGCAACATGATTTTGTACATAAAAGAGCATGAACAAATCCAGATCTTTACTGATACAATATTGGATTTCTGCTATCTTTGAGGCTTAGAAAATATGATCCAATTCTATAATGAAAAGCATTGTCTGGACTCTAGGAAGCATAGAATAACCCTTGTCTATGAAAGCTATACCATGCAAATGACATTTAGGCATGATACAAGGGTGCAGCATTCTTATCTGTGCTGAAGTTGTTTACTGTTTAGAGTAGTGTTCGACCGATATATCGCCCGGCCGATATTTGCGGTTTTTACGTGTATCGGCATTGGCCGATACAAGGCTGCTGCGTTCACCGACATTTTTTTCCCGGCATTATTTACAGACAGGCGTCCACAGGCAGCTCTGTCCCAGTAAACACAGAACGTTCCCCTAACGTTCCCATATGGTTCCCGTTTGGTTATTTTTTGGGGAACCAAATAAGAATGTTCTGAGAACGTTCTCTATTGGTTCCCCTTTTTTTAACCTAAAGAGAACGTTCCCAGAACGTTCACTGCAGGTTATTTTTTGGGGATAATTTTACAACCTAAGGAGAACGTTCCCTGTAGGTTATTTTTTGGGTTAATTTTATAACATAAAGAGAACGTTCCCAAAACGTTCCCTGTAGGTCAATTTTTTGGGTTCATTTTATAACATAAAGAGAACGTTCCCAGAATGTTCCCTGTTGGTTATTTTTTGGGATCATTTTACAACCTAAGGAGAACGTTCCCAGAACGTTCCCTGTTGGTTATTTTTTTGGTTTTATTTTTATAACCTAAAGAGAATGTTCCCAGAATTACAAAATGAACTAAACAGAAAACAAAAATGGGCAAACAAAGCCATACAAAGTCATAAAACAGTAGCGGCACAAAGCCTAGAATGAACATAATACATTTAACTAAATTTAGAGCCATGGATACATTTTAGTTAAAGCAAAAATCATTCTATAAGACAAAAGTAATTTAATCCTGACATCACATTTCCCTACATCCCCTCAAATAAATCAAAGTTACTACATTCTCACAACCTTAAGAATTCCCATAAAAACAGTTCTACTTCCTGTTTGAACCTCTTTGTCACTAGGCCGATCCATTCCCACAACACACTAGGAACTAAACATTTCAAAGTCATCTTAATTTAAAAAAATAGCCATGTTTTTAAAATTACATTTTAGCCAAAGAGAGATTTTTAACTGGTTTTAACCTTAAGTAAAATAACTAAGCCTGTGCACTAGGGCTGTCAACGAATATTCTAAATTCGAATATATATTCGAATAGTTTTAAAAAAACGAATTTCGAAGGTGAAAATGAATAGTCGAATAAATAAATATATAAAAAACGCCCGCGGTAGTAGAGGCGTGGCTGTCTTCACACCGCACGCGCAAGCATTGAGAGGGCAGGAGCGGTGCGTGTGGAGAGCGGCAGGCGCGCATTCACACTGGCAGCGTTTGACTCGCGCAGCTGAACCGCGGCTCGTGTATTGCAACGAATATTGTCCATTATGTCACATTTTCCTGTCTTCTCCTCCGACCCCTGTCTGTCTCGTGCTTTGATTTAGGATGGGCCGCATATATCTGCTGCAAATGCGACCGTGTTCCCCTCTGTCTCATACACACATGCATAACATGTTGTATATTAGTAGTTCACATGATAAATGTAACATTCAAGTGAAGATATGCTTCTAGTTTTAACCATTTAAACAGGCTTTTGAAGTTTGGGCAAAAACTTCTGGCAGTGTTGTGTTTTTGTGTATTTGTTTTTTTTTTTTCACAGTGCTGGATGTCATATAGTGATCGTGATACACACGGGACACTTCATGATTTCATGGTAAACTGTGTTATTTTCCATGTTAATCAGGTCAGTTTTGATCAAGAACAATCCACTGTGGCTTTAATTCAGTGTGAGCAGCGCGTCAAAAATAGACTCGGCGCCGAAACAATCGCGGCACTGCTGCTTCTGCTCTGCTCCTGCTACACCTCTGCGTGCGGTGTGAATGCTCTAATCTGTTAACATGGGCGCCGGAAAATACACGCTGCTTACGCCCTGCTAACGCGTGCAGTGTGAAACCGCCACTGCTGAAAGTTGACGACGTCTTGCATGGAAGATGGCAGAAAGTGCAGAGCCCAACTCGACCGCAGCAGAGAAAGCGATTTTAACCCCCCCAAAATCTAAAAAGCTAAACAGTCACGTCTTGACACTTACTTTGCATCGCCCGCCACAAGCTCTTTGTCTGCAACACAAGAAGCCATAATGGAGAAATTAATTTTGTTAATTTGTAAGGACATGAGAGCGATCAGTGTCGTGGATGGGGCAGGCTTCAGGGAGTTCTGTCAAGCAATGGAACCGAGGTACCATATCCCTTAACGTTAGATAGAAACATTACTAAAGTGTAGGCTACTGTACTGACTGAAGAGATATTGCATGAATAAAGGATAAATGCACTGCTTCCACTGGTTTGATTATTTACCGTTTCATGTCAAGGAAAAGATCTACGTTTACCACAGCACAGCTCACTCGGAGCGTTCAATATGCTGTAAAACTTCAATTAATATTAATAATATTTGTTTCAATCACTGAATGAAGCCTGCTATATTTGGGACAAGAGTCGCGACCTTAAATTGCTTGCACAAAACTCTTGATCAGCACTCAAAATGTGTTTTAAACCGTTATGCGCAGAGAGCATGAGGGTGAGGGTGAGAGAGAGTGAGGTCTGCGGTCTTGGTTAGATTATTGCTTGGTATTATACTTGGTATTAGTTGATTTACTTGTTTTTATGTAGGTAATACGTTGTCAAATATGTTTAAACTTAAATAGGCTACCTATACAAGTTATGTCTCTTTGTATTAATTTGTCCTGTTATTGACGTAATGCGCATCATTGACAAAATGCGCAACCAGATGTTTTTTTTAGAGGGAATATTCGAACGTCATTTTTGAGGAATTTTGACAGCCCTACTGTGCACTGACGTACAGTGACAAATAAAAATATTATAACAAACCAATATAGTAATGTCTTTTTATTTATTGATCAATGCAAAGATGAATGTATAAGAATCCTATGTGGGATTGTCTGAAAGCCTATTTGTTCAGCGCTGAGGTTTTCTAAGTGCGTTTGAACGCTCCATCACGTGAACTGCGCCTGGACAGGAAATACAGCGCGCTGCTCAGACGGTTTGTGTTCAGGGATGATGAGAGAAGATTCAGAGACCCTTTTCTTTAATTAGTGTGCGTTCTATGAAAAGCAAACCACATACACTTGACCTTGTATATTGGCATCCTGATCTTGAAATAAAGCTGATAAAGGATTCTCTGGCCGGAATCTTTCTGTAGTGCTCCCATCCTAAAACGAACCCTATTCCATACTTTACATTGGTCCTTCGAGCCGGATTAGGGTTCACCCGACACTATGGAGTCAGCAACTGATGGTCAGCAGCAGGAGTCATCGGACCGACCCAAGAGAGACCCTCGTCCACCTGCACATTTAGCCCAGTACGAAGTCACTCTTCTGCCCTCTCAACAGCCTGTGGCCCAAGCCTCCTCTATTCCTGTAGGACAACCAGACCAGGCTCTGTTAACCAGAGCTCGGAGTTTGACAAGTTACCGGTCAGCTGCATATTCACAGCGGTCTTCTCAGTCATCTTACGGACTCCATCTGTTCCGAAGTACGTCTGATATGCAAGCAGCTGCATTAGAGGAGGAGATCAAAGGATTGGAGCTAGCTGACCTACAGCAGGAAATAGAAGAGGAAAGGAAAGCTGACTTAGAAGCTGCAGTATTAGATGCACAAGCCAGAGAAGGACAGCGGCTACAAGAGGAAGCACATCTGGCTAAAGAGAGAATGGCTAGAGAGATGGGAAGACGTAGGCGCTTGAAGAAGCTCGAGAAGGAGGTACAAATTGCCAGTCTTGTAAAGACCTACCTGACAGGGACGAACGACGATTCCTTGTCTACGTCGTCAGCTCCCGCTACGTTTTCCAAGCTACCTCTGACGTCACAATTGGCTCAACAGCCACCTCTGGTGCCATCGGTTCCTGTGCAGCATCCACTTGTGCAACAGCCAAATCCAGCGCCAGTTCAGGCAGCACCTTTCTCCACTGTTTCTACTCAGATATTAGCACCACCTGCTAATCCCGTCACGAGTGCCCAGATCAGTGTTCCTGTCAGCGCTGCACCGATTGCAGTACCAGTCTCTGTACTTCCATCTGTACCTGTCTCATTCGTTCCCGTCCTGTCCACGGTACAGGCAGGTGGAGCGTCACCAATGGCAAGGTCTTCTGTCACAACAAGTCTACCATCTCAGTACCAAGGGGCTCCAGCTACCAGTACAAGCTTCACAATGCCACCACGAGCAGTCACAGTGGCACCGACACCTCCCGCAGTGCAGTTTGCTCACTGCAGTATACCAGCTGCAACATCAGTTCAGGCGGCACCACCCTGGACCTACCCGGGTATGGAGACCCTGATTGCTACGTCTTATGGTATTCCTAAACCGAAACTTCCCTTCTTCGAGAGTGGCAAAGAAAGTGATTTCGCACTTTTGAAGATGGCGCTCGACAACTTGATGAATAGTCACCCTCATCTCAGCGAGCATTATAAATATCAAGTGCTCCTGAGTCAGCTTAAGCTTCGGAGTGCTCTGCAGTTGGCCAAATCATATATGTATGACACCGCACCGTATACAGCTGCATTGGGAGCTCTGCAAGACAAATATGGCCAGCCAAGGCAACTGGTTCAAAGTGAACTAGCGGCAATACTCAACTCCCCAGCCATTAAGTCAGGAGACGCAGAGGCATTCGACTCCTTCGCTCTCTCAGTCCAGTCGCTGGTCGGTATGCTACGCACTTTAGAGGGACCTGTTGGGTACGAGCTCAGATGTGGTTCCCATGTTGATTGTCTCTTAAGCAAAATGTCTCCTTCCCACAGAGATGGATTTGTGGAATATTGTCTCGTTCGCGGCATCCTGCAGCCAGGTTCAGAGCTCACCTACTCCTTGCCCGACCTCGCTGCGTGGCTCCAGATGAAGGCTCAAGCCAAGCGTCTCGCCAGTCAAGCTACTCTTCTCTACAACTCTACAGGGCCCACCCTTCCAAAGAGAGATCTACGTAGTTCAAAGCCCAAAGATAAGACAGCATCAGTCTTCCTCTGCTCTGAGGAGACAGCCGACAAGGAGACCTTTCAGTCGAAGTTCCAAGCTTTTAAACTCAGTCCTTATTGCCCATTCTGCAACAATAAGGAGCACTACCTAAACTCTTGCCATGACTTCAAGACACTGTCTACTGCTGAGATTAAGAAGTGGATCCAGGAAGGCGACAGATGTTGGAAATGCGGCCGCGGCCACAAAGCTACAGCCTGCACGCTTAAGCGCCCATGTAAGATTTGCAAAGAGAAACACCTTACAGTCCTGCATGACGCCATCCAAGAGTCATCCCAGTGAGTGCTGATGGTCACTAATCCGAAGCCCATTGTCTACATTGAGCAGCCCAGAAGCCCTCAGAGAGTGTTGCTGAAGGTTGTCAAAGTGCTTCTGCATCATGGAGATCGCATTCTTGAGACATTTGCAGTGCTTGATGATGGTTCGGAGAGAACGATTATCCTCCCACAAGCTGTAGAGCAACTACAACTCTCTCAGCATCCAGAGACACTTCATCTGAGGACAGTCCAGCAAGAGGTGAAGGAGCTGAAAGGTTCCTCAGTTAGTTTTCATGTATCCCCCATCTTCAAGCCAAACAAGAAGTTTTGGATTCAACATGCGTTCACTGCAAGTAGTCTGAGTTTATCTGAGCACACGTACCCAGTAGCAGCTCTCCAGAAGCGCTATGAGCATCTCAAAGGACTTCCTTTAATGCCTATCCACAGAGCCCAACCTCTGCTCCTCATCGGCTCTGATATGCCTCAGCTTCTCACTCCTACACAGCCAGTCAGAGCAGGTCCATCTGGCGGTCCTATAGCCAACTGCACAAGGCTAGGCTGGTCTTTGCAAGGTCCTTCTGACATTATGCCAGTTTCATAGCACCAGTCTTCTTGTCTGCACATCGCCACTGAGTCTTCATATACTGAACTCCTCAGGAATGTGGAACGCCTTTGGCACATTGACACAGTCCCCTATGTCAGTGAGAAGACTGCAACGCGTTCCAAGCAAGACCAGCAGGCACTCATCCTCTTACAGACAGCCTCCGAACGTGTATCTGTCGACGGTACCCAGCGTTACGCTACTCCACTGTTGCGTCGTCAGCCAGTCATCCAACTCTGTGCTCAGCAAGATGCCGCGATGCCTAACCTACGCAGCACTGAGCGCCGGTTGGCCAAGGACACCGTTCGAGCAGCCTCATATTGCAAGGAGATGGATAAACTTGTTCAGTCTGGTTATGTCGCGGAAATCTCTACAGAAGAGGCAGCAAAGTCCACAGAGTCATGGTATGTACCTCATCATATGGTGCACCACAATGGAAAGGATAGAGTAGTCTTTAACTGTTCCTTCTCTTTTAACGGCCTGTCCCTGAATGACCAACTCCTGCCGGGACCAACGCTCGGTCCGACCATGATTGGAGTCCTGATGCGGTTTCGATGTCATGCTGTGGCCATCAGCGGAGATATTAAATCAATGTTCCACCAGATCCGCTTGTTGCCCAGTGATAAACCACTTCTACGATTCCTATGGCGTGACATGCAGAGGACATCTGAACCACGCATATTCCAATGGGAGGTGTTACCATTCGGAACAACGTGCAGCCCCTGTTGTGCGGTCTTTGCCCTGCAACAGCATGTCAGAGACCTCGAACCACCAGACTCTCCTCTCATGCATGTGATCGAGCACTCATTCTATGTCGACAATTGCCTCCACAGTGTGAGTAAAGCTGAGTATGCCAAGGTTCTAGTCGATGATCTGCGAGCACTTCTGAATAAGGGAGGTTTCGAGATCCGGCAATGGGCTAGTAACATGCCTGAAGTTGTAGCACATCTACCTCCTGAAGCTCAGTCGGCTAGCAGTGAGCTATGGCTATCCAAGGCCAGTGACAACCTCCAAGAGCCCACGCTTGGACTCTGCTGGGATTGTTTGAACGACACCCTGAATTACAAACGTCGCCAAACTGAATCTTCAGATGCTACTCTTCGTAACGTCTACAGTGTCCTTGCCAAGCTTTACGACCCATTGGGCTACATTGTGCCATTCACGACAAGATGTAAAGTGCTGGTTCAGGACATGTGGAAGGCCAACATTGGCTGGGACGACAAGATTCAACCCGCTGAACTTCTGGAGAAATGGTTGAGTTGGGTCCAAGAAATTCCCACTTTGCAACATCTCAAGCTGCCTCGTCCCTATGCACCAGCCACTGCCGATACTGCCAACGCAACCCGTCACATCCACATTTTCTGTGATGCATCGGAGCGCGCCTATGGAGCAGTAGCCTGCATGCAGACGACAGATGACAGTCAACAAGTCTACGTCTCCTTTGTGTTTGCCAGATCGAGAGTCGCGCCCCGTAAGCAGCTGTCTATTCCGCGTCTCGAGCTTAGTGCCGCGCTTACAGGCGCACAGCTGGCTAGAGTGATCGAGACAGAGCTTGTAGTACCACCTGAGCACATCACTCTTTGGTCTGACTCCACAACTGTGCTGCACTGGATCAAATCAGAATCATGCCATTATAAAGTGTTCGTGGGAACACGCGTTGCAGAAATCCAGAACCTGACTAACCCTGTTCAATGGCGGTATGTTGACACTCTAAGCAATCCGGCTGATGATATAACCCGCGGACTCACTCTGCAAGAGATGGTACAGGATCATCGCTGGAACAAAGGTCCACCTTTCCTTTATTTGTCTGAGAGGGAGTGGCCCAACATGCCCTCATCTGAGGCAGAACCAGACACCACAGAGTTAAGGAAGTCTGCCTTCGTGGGAACCGTGTCCAGCAGCTTGCCCACACAACTTCCGAACCCCAATAAGTTCTCCAACTGGAAAGAGCTTCTTAAGGAAACTGCTAGCTCCTTTCACGGGGCGGCTGATGCTAATACTACAGTGCACTTTCCCGCTGCCGATTTTCTGCAAGCAGAGAAGCTAATGTTACAAAAGGCTCAAGAGGACGGCTTTGCTGAAGAATTGAGAGCTCTCAAAGCTGGACGTACTCTTCCTTCAGACAGTAGTCTCGCATCTCTGTCACCAGAATATGAAAGATCCACAGAGCTACTCAAAGTCGGTGGCAGGTTAAGGCATGCTGAAGGACTAGACCTGGATACTATCCACCCAGTTATCCTGGATCCAAGCCATCCCGTGACGAAGCTTATCATCAAGGATTTCGATGAGTCACTACTGCACCCTGGGCCAGAACGAGTTCTTGCCGAGATCAGACGTAGGTTCTGGATTATCCGTGGTAGAGAGGCCATTCGAAAGCATCAGCATTCATGTCTGGAGTGCCGACGATGGAGAGCAAAACCCGACGTACCGAAGATGGCAGATTACCCACCAGCTCGGCTACGACTCCATAAGCCACCGTTCTATTCAACCGGAGTTGATTGCTTTGGACCTTTCCAAGTGAGGATCGGTCGCCGCACCGAAAAAAGGTGGGGCATTGTCTACAAATGCATGACAACTCGCTCGGTGCATCTGGATCTATTAGAAAGCCTCGATACAGATGCTTTCCTGCTGTCACTGAGAAGATTCATCTCTCGACGTGGTAGACCGTTCGAACTCCTCATGGACAATGGTACCAACTTTGTCGGTGGAGAGAGAGAGTTGCGTGAAGCCGTTGCTGCCATGGCACCTCAGTGGAGAGAGCAACTTGCTGAACAGCAGATATCCTTCCGATTCAATCCTCCAAGTGCGCCGCACTTTGGTGGCACATGGGAGAGGGAAGTGAAGTCTATCAAGACTGCACTTCGCGTTGTCCTTAAAGACCAGACTGTTCCTGAACCTGTCCTGATGACAATCTTAGTGGAGGTCGAGGGCATAATGAATGCGAAACCTTTAGGCTACTTGTCATCAGATGCCTCTGATCCAGATCCGGTCACGCCTAACCTCCTCCTCATGGGCCGTCACGACTCGTCGCTTCCTCAAGTAGTTTACGACCCCAGTGACCTCGGGAGAAGACGTTGGAGGCATAGCCAAGCCATCGCCGATCGTTTCTGGTCATCCTTCATCAGTCACTACCTACCAGGGTTGCAAGAGTGCAGTAAGTGGAGGAAAGACGGTAAGGCACTCTCCATAGGTGACGTTGTTTTAATCGTGGATCCCCAACTTTCCCGAGCTTCATGGCCCGTAGGACGGATTACCCAGACTCATCCAGGAGCAGATGGACGCGTACGGACTATCAGTGTTCAAGTGAAGGACCGCACCTACATTCGTCCAGTAGCCCGACTCATTCTGCTCCCAGCTCTTGAGGACAAAGAAGAAGAAGAAGAGACCACCAGATAGACTTTCTCCTACTCTTTCAACTGCCATTCGGACTGTTGGGGGCGGCCTTGTCTGAAAGCCTATTTGTTCAGCGCTGAGGTTTTTTAAGTGCGTTTGAACGCTCCATCACGTGAACTGCGCCTGGACAGGAAATACAGCGCGCTGCTCAGACGGTTTGTGTTCAGGGATGATGAGAGAAGATTCAGAGACCCTTTTCTTTAATTAGTGTGCGTTCTATGAAAAGCAAACCACATACACTTGACCTTGTATATTGGCATCCTGATCTTGAAATAAAGCTGATAAAGGATTCTCTGGCCGGAATCTTTCTGTAGTGCTCCCATCCTAAAACTAACCCCTATTCCATACTTTACAGGGATAAATCCTGGCCATCACAGTCATGCATTTGAAGGGTTAAAACTGATCATTCTCACTCTGTGTAATGTTTGTTGCAGGTGTGATGGACAGTCCAGTGCTAGCACGATGTTGCAGAAGCCTGATTGGCTGCCGCAACTGTGTAGATACAGTTATCAAGGGGGGGCAAGGCTGCGTGAAATGCCGATCTGAAATTTCAGAAGAAACCGTGGTCCATGTTGCTGGCCTTTCTGAGGTTTTAAATGTAATATGATCCTGGGAAGTTTGAAATGTTAGAAGAAATGTGTTTATGTTTTTTTGTTCTGTTAAAACAACACAGATTTAAATGTTCTGTATATACAATATGTACATAGATGGTGTACCAATGGTGTATTCTACACAATCTCCATATTGAACAGTTCATCAGTCAGCTCCTAAGTTTCTGATTGTTTTATGCTGTTGCTTGTAAACTTAATTCCCATGCAAACTATGGCTTATCTGTTTGTGACAGTGAATATCAAAGTGACAGTGAGTAGAAAAATGTTGTATTGCATTTACTTCGTGTCTGAGAACAGTCCATTGACATTACATTTGTTAGTAGTCATTTTGTTTTGCTGAAACAACAAACATCTGAAAACTATATAAATAATTTTACCTCTAAAGTGTTACATTACAACCAAAGGACTTAATTTCTCTCCAAAACGACATAACTGACATGACATTACATAACATGTAATACATGAACAATGTTTGCCAAAAAGCAAAATATTATGCGTGGTCTGACAAGATGCAGCTGTGAAAATGCAATGTCAAACAGCTCTATGCACATCTTCTGGTGATGATAATAAGCTCAGTTAAACACTCTTGGTATGGCCTGTAGTGTTCATTTACAGTATAGTTGAATACATTTGCTAGGTCAGAATAAAGTACATTAAATTCAGTCTCTGCCCTACTTTTGCCCTCTTCAGACTGGAAGGGATCAGTGCCAAATATGGATGGAGCCGTCAAACTGTCTGTGCAGCTCAGCAGCTTCTGACGCCCTCGGTAGAAGCTCCTCTGAGATCCTTGCTTTGCATCCAATTGTGGCCAGTAGATTGGAAATGCTTTTGCTTTTAAATAAAATGTTTTTTAATTAACTGAATTGAATTGTATTATAGAATTACTTTACAAAAAGTGAATAGATAAAACGTATCAATGTGCATTATAAACATACAAAAAGGAGAAATACAGTAAAACTGATTTGATGATATTTTCAATACATTAAGTAAATGTTTAAGAAAACTTGTGTTCGCTACACTGTCGTTTATATATTAGCACTTGATTCAGCTGAACTGAATATTGTTGTGGTCCAATAGTAAAGAATAAGATAGAAAACGGTTCTTAACAAAATGTTAAACAGTGTAGCCAATATCTCACATACCTAGAATATTGTGGCTATTCCATGCACAAACAAATCGCTGTACTCCAATCCTGCTGATCTCACATGTAAGATTGGACACACAGAATCTTGACAATCCATCCTCCAGATCCAAAGACTCCTGGTCGACCATCTGGATTAGAGCACTCTTGATTGGGAAATTAACCCGCTTGTTTATTTATATTCTTTCTACTGTATTGTTCTGTGGAAAGAAAACGAATTCCCACAATATTACTTAATTTTACAATTTAAAGTGCTTATGTTGTGACAGCATGGTGGTATAAAACATTCACTTTCCTGTCTTTTGCCACCTTCTGCTACTTATACCAGCAACAAAAATAACAATTATTAGAGAGAGCATTCCTAGCGTTTACAACATTATTTGCAATATGTACATCTCGCTGTTACACCAAAAAAACATTACCAGAGTTGACCCAATGCATTTCATCAACACAGTTTGAAATAGTTTATTAAAAGGTTTCATACAGTGCCCTGCCCTCCATACAGTTTTGGCCAAAGTCATTTTTACTTAGTCCTGTAAGTGATGATGTAACTGCTGATGGCACAAACACAGTGAATTTGGACGTGTACAGAAACATTGTAGCTGTTCAAGCAAATGCCTCAAAAGTCACCAGACGGTGCAAAAAACTCTGCTAAAGTAATAAAATAGATTTTAATGCTTTCAAATGTGAAAATTGTAAGACAAAGTCATTGACCTTAACCCAAATGAGCATGCCTGTTGAAGAAAACCCTTGCCCCCAAACCAAGCAGGAGCTCAAAACGGCTTTAGTACAAGCCTGACAGAGCATCACCTCAGAAGAAGACACTTAGCTTTTGAAACCATACTCTGTTTTTAAAACTGAAATCTACAGAAAAAAAAAATTACCTTTAATAAAAACCGAGAGTGTGTTTAACCATTTCTGAATTTTCACTAGGTCACTAGGAAATCACTAGGTGTCTCTGTGTCCAATATACTTCAGGGAAGAGAGCCAATGATGCACATCAAGTCAAGTTTTGTTTCAGTACATATAAACCTTTAAAGGGCATATTGCAGGTACATTTTTTTTTTTAGATTAATATATAACCTTGTATGAAAATACCATATGAAAAGGTAATGCAGGATTTAAAATGTTTAAAAAAGACATAAGAGCACCAGTGCAGAATAGGCTAGTGTTCAGTACGAGTCTGTGTATTTTTGGTAGTTTTTCTATTCCAATTTATCATTGTCATGGTCAATTATTGTGTCCACCCTTACAAAAAATTACTGCAGTTTTTTGAAGTAATACTGCAGTTTTTGTTACATGTAGAAAAATGCAGTTTTTTGGACACGAAAAAACTGCAAAATTGCAGTACAACTGCAGTATTACTGCACTATATATGAAGTATTACTACAGTAATACTGCAGTATTACTGCACTATATATGAAGTATTACTACAGTAATACTGCAGTATTACTGCACTATATATGAAGTATTACTATAGTAATACTGCAGTATTACTGCAATACATATGAAGTATTACTACAGTAATACTGCAGTATTACTGCACTATATATGAAGTATTACTACAGTAATACTGCAGTATTACTGCACTATATATGAAGTATTACTACAGTAATACTGCAGTATTACTGCACTATATATGAAGTATTACTACAGTAATACTGCAGTATTACTGCACTATATATGAAGTATTACTACAGTAATACTGCAGTATTACTGCACTATATATGAAGTATTACTACAGTAATACTGCAGTATTACTGTAGTAATACTTCATATATAGTGCAGTAATACTGCAGTATTACTGTAGTAATACTTCATATATTGTGCAGTAATACTGCAATACATTTTAAGTATTACTAGGCAAGGCAAGGCAAGGCAAGTTTATTTGTATAGCACATTTCATACACAGTGGCAATTCAAAGTGCTTTACACAGAAATGAAATAAAAATATTACAGTTATAATAGGAATTTAAAGAAATAAAAAATAAAGAAAATATTGAAAGATAAAAATAAAGAGTATAATTGAAAATAAAAATAAAAACAGGGTTAAATTTAAGCATATAAATTAAAATGCAAGCAGTTCGGACAAAGCACGTACAGTGGCACAGCTCATTCAGTAAATGCACAGCTGAACAGATGTGTTTTGAGTCTGGATTTGAAAGTGGCTACTGTTGGAGCACATCTGATCTGTTCAGGAAGCTGGTTCCAGCTACGGCTGGCATAATAGCTAAAAGCAGACTCTCCTTGCTTTGAGTGAACCCTTGGTATTTCTAATTGACTTGATCCTGATGATCTGAGTGATCTGTTGGGTTTGTATTTAATCAGCATATCTGCAATGTATTGAGGTCCTAGGTCATTGAGTGATTTATATACAAGTAATAGCACTTTAAAATCGATCCTAAATGTAACTGGAAGCCAGTGTAAAGATCTGAGGACTGGTGTGATATGGTCATATTTTCTGGTTCTGCTCAGGATCCTGGCAGCAGCGTTCTGTATGAGCTGCAGCTTTCTAATGGTCTTTTTGGGAAGGCCAGTGAGAAGACCATTACAATAGTCCACCCTACTGGTAATAAAAGCATGAACGAGTTTCTCTAAGTCTTGCCTGGAAACAAAGCATCTAATTCTTGATATATTTTTGAGATGATAGTAAGCGGATTTAGTTATTGCTTTGACATGACTATTGAAACTCAGGTCTGACTCCAAAATCACACCAAGATTTCTGACTTGATTTTTTGATTTCAGGCCTTTAGCCTCAAGATATGCATTCACCTTCAGAATTTCATCTTTGTTTCCAAATGTAGTAATTTCAGTTTTGTCTTTGTTTAACTGAAGAAAGTTTTGGCACATCCAACTGTTAACTTCATCAATGCATTTACATAGAGAGTCAATGGGGCTGTAGTCATTAGGTGATAGGGCTAAGTAGATCTGGGTGTCGTCAGCATAGCTGTGGTAAGCCATTTTGTTATTTTTCATTATTTGGCTGAGTGGCAGCATGTACAGGTTGAATAGGAGTGGTGCAAGAATTGACCCTTGTGGGACTCCGCATGTCATGGATGTCCACTCAGACTTATGGTCACCTATACTCACATAATAACCTATAATACTATAATAATACTGCAATATAACTGCGGTATTTCTGCAATACATATGAAGTATTACTACAATAATAATGCAATATAACTGCGGTATTTCTGCAATACATTTGAAGTATTACTACAATACTACAATTACTGCAATATAATACTGCACTGTGGTAATACAGCAATACATAATTCAACTAAAGTACAATTATAATACTACTGAAGTGCTGTGCAACACTAATCAAATGCAGTACAAATACAACCAGAATATCCAGAATCTTAAGTTTTATTTTCAATACAGACAAGGCAACAATAAATGTGATTTGACTTTTCTTTGAACTTTAAATAGTAAGGAGTTATACTAAATGTATTTAAAGTGTTTATTTACAAAAGAGTCCTCTATTTCCTGCATTATTTAGGGATGTCTCGTTTTTTATACAGCTTGTCCTCGTTGTTGAGTTTGGTCCTTATGATTGCCTTTACATCAGATGTGGACACACTGAATTTCTTTTGGATGTAGTCTGAAAAGGAGAAAAAAACATCTTTCAGTTTCAGTTACAGTCTTCAACAAAGGCATATAGTATGCTTGCTTAAACCGAATATTACAAATTGTGAATAAAAAAGGAATGCAATAATTTACAAATCTCATAAACTTATATTTTATCCACAATGGAATATAGATAGCATATCAAATGTTGACAGTGAGACGTGCCAAATGTCATGCCAAATATTGCGTCATTTTGGATTTCATGAGAGCTACACATTCCAAAAAAGTTGGGACAGGTAGCAATAAGAAAAAGTTAAATGTACATATAAGGAACAGCTGGAGGACCAATGTGCAACTTATTAGGTCAATTGGCAACATGATTGGGTATAAAAAGAGCCTCTCAGAGTGGCAGTGTCTCTCAGAAGTCAAGATGGGCAGAGGATCACCAATTCCCCCAATGCTGCAGCGAAAAATAGTGGAGCAATATCAGAAAGGAGTTTGATCATCATGGCTGCGTAGTAGAAGGATCCGGGTACTGAAATGGCCAGCCTGCAGTGCAGATCTTTCACCCATAGAAAACATTTGGAGCATCATAAAGAGGAAGATGCGACAAAGAAGACCTAAGACAGTTGAGCAACTAGAAGCCTGTATTAGACAAGAATGGGACACCATTCCTATTCCTAAACTTGAGCAACTTGTCTCCTCAGTCCCCAGACGTTTGCAGACTGTTATAAAAAGAAGAGGGGATGCCACACAGTGGTAAACATGGCCTTGTCCCACATTTTTTGGAATGTGTAGCTCTCATGAAATCCAAAATGAGCCAATATTTGGCATGACATTTCAAAATGTCTCACTTTCAACATTTGATATGTTATCTATATTCTATTGTGAATAAAATATACGTTTATGAGATTTGTAAATGATTGCATTCCTTTTTTATTTACTTTTTTGGAATTGGTTTTGTACATTGCATTATAACCCCAGATGAAGCCTGTATTTATAATGCATCATAAGGGTATTCTTAATGTATTATAATATATGCATAATGCCTTATAAACAACCTTATAATGTGTTGTATCATCTCACAAATAATCGTAACAACAGTAATAATACTTGCTTATTTGTGGTTATAACTATTAAGCGTATGATGATTTACAACACACAATGAACAATTTTATCCACTGAAGTTATAACGGATTACATGTCCCATTGTTTCATATATTTTATTTTCTCTCATGTCTTGACATTGTTTATTTAAGATCTGCAAAGTATCAAACTACATATTATGAGTGCTGTTTAAAAGCTTCAAATAAAATGACAAGAACAAAATCTTCTTTAAAACAACTGAAGTACTCTATAATGTGGTCATAACATTTACAAGTGGCCAATGAGTTTCCAGTGAGATTAAAGGGATAGTTCACCCAAAAATAAATATTCTGTCATCATCCATTCATGCTCATGATGTTTCAAACCTGTATGAGTTTCGTTCTTCTGCTGAACACAAAATAAGATATTTTAATACAGCTTTAGTCAAAACAACATGAGCATGAATGAATGAATGATAACAGAATATTTATTTTTGGGTGAACTATCCCTTTAATCTCACTGGAAACTCATTGGCCACTTGTAAATGTTATGACCACATTATAAACAATTCTTTAATATATTAAAAAAAATTAAGTGTTTATATTATTGTTTTATTATTATTGAAATGTGAATAATTTAAATGTAAACGGCAAAGTGGACTTCACTTCAAAATCAAAATTTCCTCATATTTTACTCACTCCAATCATCCAAGATGTTCATGTCTTTCTTTCTTCAGTCGAAAATAAATGTTTTTTTTTTGTTGAGGAAAACATTCCAGGATTTTTCTCCACATCATAGACTTCAATGGGAACCAACGGTTGAAGGTCCAAATCAATGCAGTTTCAAAGGAAGTTCTTCAGAGGCTTTGCACGATCCCAGACGAGGGATCTGGAATGTTTTCCTCAAAAAAAAATTTTGAATGAAGAAAGAAAGACACAAACACCTTGGATGAGATCGGGGTGAGTACATTATCAGGATATTTTCATTTTGAAGTGAACTAATCCTTTAAGAACATGAGTATAAAGGGTGCAAATGCACCTTATAATACCACTCCACAATTAAATAATTCTTTGGATTATCTAATTTGATGACAAATCACATGATATTTAGATGGGAGATAAATCTTGATTTAATACCCACCTTATTCTTAAAGCTATTAATATATCAATAAAAAAAATTTAAAACTTAGATTGGTTGGGCCTAATTGAGTCACTTCCCCTAATCACCCAAACTATAAGCAACTAATTATATACATGAACTGAAACAAACAAAATTGTTTCACAAATAGAAAATAATAAAGCAACTGATAAGAACTTTCACAGCAGAGCTAGTCTATAGAAATACATGAGAAGTTACCTATTAAGACGGACACTTTGTGAGCAGGAAGTGCCTCCTTGCTGGTCTCTGCATTGGATGCTTTTCTTCCATTTAAAGAGTGCGTGGCAAGAGTTTCTCGCCCAAAGGTTACGAGGAGAAGCTCATTTGTAAATTTTTTAAAATCGTTGGTGTTGATCTTATCAAACTGGCTTCTCTTTATTTGCACTCCCTCTCCCAGAATGACGTAATCGTTTACCTAGCAGGGAACATCGGAGAACAGATTTTTTTTTTTTACTGAAACAGTAATTTTTATGAAAGTTGGCCACAACAGTGACAAACTATAAGCTGCTACAATCTAAAACAAAATGGCCCAGAAATGTCAGTTACACTTTATTTTAAGGTGTCCACGTCACAGTGTAATTATAAATTTAAGTACTGAGTAATAATAATTAACTACATGTACTTACTATAGGATTAGGTTTGGTTTAGGTATAATTGTGCAAAATTTATAGTAATTACTATGGTAACTAACATGTAACATGTAAACGTTACGTAAATGTAACGTGTAACAAGGACACTGTGAAATAAAGTGTTACCAAAATGCCTTTTAGAATACATTATATAGCTACAGAGCCAACCATATTTTGGACAGATTCTTGTATTTTTATATTGCTTCTGTTCATTTTTGAAATTATATTATTTCATGATACTGTGAATAGTCACTCTTATTGTTTTAATTGTGTGTCCATCAATGTCAGAAGCTTACAGGTGGGTAGGGCTTAAATGGCAAAAAAATAGTTAATGTTCAAATAGTTATTGTTAAAGAGGCAGATTTTAACACACCTTCTAGCCAATCAGAATTGAAAATTCGGACAGAAAATGGAATCAAATACAATAACTGTATAATTGGGACCCACTTACCAGCCCACTTCCTTGAGCAGAGCATGGTTCTTGACTTGGAGAACCAATGTCCTGAGAAGATGAGGTCTGCAGTGTGTCAGGCTTCTGCTTTGAACTGCACATCATCTTCATTTCTCCCACTGTACATTTGAGCTCCTGTACAAGAGAATGCATTTCTGGAAAAAAGCGAGAGAGACAATCATGTTTAAATACTGTACAGCACCCTCCACATCTATTGGCATCCTTTATCCTCTTGGCCTTTCATTCAAAATTCTAACATTAAATGAAAATAAAATAATTGGGAACAAATATTAATTTGAATTTATAATTATATGTAAATATATTATTGGAATCCAGTATATGTATACCACAGTTATTGTCACCCCTTCATGTAATATTTTTTGTAACTTATAACCCTCATGTAGGCTAATCAACGGATAGGTGTGCATTACATTGATTTTAACGGTGGAGGCAAAGAACCCATACTGAAAGCAGGTTGCCTTCATGAAGTGCATTAAAATCGTCTAATGCATACCCAGCTGTTAAAACTAGGTTAAAAATTTGAAATTTTAAAGTTGTCCTTAATGTTTGTGGTGCACAATTTGGGAAAGAGATATTGTGTGTATGTGAATTACCTGTGTCTGTGCAGCATCTCTCTAATGAAGCTGTCAGTTTAATTACTTTAAATACAGTAAAGACTTTGTTGCTTAGAAATACAATGTGGTGTGAGAGTGCTGCAAGATCTCTGTGTGAGAGTGACTGTCTGTGTGTGTGGATGTGTATTACAGTAAAGGCAGCACGTTAATTTAGAATGGTGATTAAACTGACTGTAACTATCTGTGCATTCATTGTTTTAATGCACATGTTTCAGTGAATCAGAATCCAGTATACAAACAGAACATGGTATAATAAGTACACAAGTAAACTGTCAAGTACAGAGATTAATTGTTGTGGTATAACTAAATGTCATTACCTTTCCACTCTCTCAGCTCTCTCTCGGCTTTTATCCTAAAGCGCCGCTCATATTTCAAATCTTCTTTTAGCTCTTTGATTTCATTTTTTAACTCCTCAATCTCTTCAGCCATGTCCGAACTCCTACATGGCTGAGGAGAAAGAGGACTTGGTTCACTTTCCTCCAGCATTTCCACAGCAGGTCTTTGTTCCTGAAGAAGTACAATATCAGTTATTATGTATTCTAGTAGCTAGTTAATAGTTTATCTGAGATAAAATATATAAAGTAGCTTACTGCTCACCATTATTTGAGTGCAGCTTTGTTTGACCGCAGCCATTATCTTCTGTTGGATAACATTTTTGGTCTTCTTTTTTTTTGCTGTTGTTACTGTTGCATTTTCCTGAAAATAGCAATCACACAATAAAAATATTCCTGAAAAAAAAAAAAGTTCTGCAAATTAAGGTCAATTAAACGATTGAACATAAGTACTTGTGTACAGTGCAGTCTGGAAAAAAAATCCTGATTTCTTCTATTTTTGTGTATATCCAATAATATTCCAGATACTAAATTGTAAGACATCCCAAAAAGTTTTATCACAAGGAAAAGGCAAGTACAATTATCATTAATAACCGGTATTTTGTGTTTACTTGGGTTGCCTTTTGCTATTATGAAATATAGGCCTAAGTGTAACTTGATTTATTTATCTCATTTAAATACTGGTCTACAATCAGGTTGACATTTGTGGCTGGCAAGAATGTGAGTGGGCTTTAATGCATTTACCAGGTCCAGAAATGAAGTCTCGCCAACATCTGATGAGGGCCTTTTCAATTTCTCTCTTCTCCCCTTTCCTAATGCTTCCTCTGATGCAAAGAGGGGTATACTATCAAAGGCACACCCCTTTTCAATTTTTTTCCTTATCTCAATTAGGGGCTGACGCTCTCCTAGAAACAAACAAATGTTGAATTCAGTGCAGTTCTATTTATTCCATTATTATAAATTATGAGTTTTCACTTATATTTTAATTGTTGTGCTTCATTGATAGCATAATTAGCATAATTTTATACACACAAGGTTGTAACTGGCTGGAGTGAGATTTTAAAGATGGATGATGAACCAGTCTCACTTCAGTCCATTTTTAAAATCAGTAGGGTACTATCTTTACAAAGAAAATAATGGTCCGTGTATATCATGTAGATCAGTGTTTCCCAACCTTTTTTTGGTCATGGCACCCTTTGAAAATGTTCTCCATTTTGTGGCACGCCCTCGTTACACTAGGGGTGTAACGGTACAGATCGCTCACGGTTCGGTTTGTGTCACGGTTTTAGTTTAACCGTTTCGATATGGTTCAGTATTTGCTATGTTCAGGGAAAAAAGGACTACTTTAAAAAAAAAATAAAGAAAATAATAAGAACAAATAATTTAAATACAAGCAGCAGCACAAATAAATACTATTGAGCGAAGATACTGACAAAATAAACTATGCATTTCAGGTTTTTCAGGTACGTCTAACATTAGTTTTCAGGTACAGAAAATGATCAAACGTAAAAAAAACATTGCATATTTGACTGTATAAATTAAAGATTAATCCTATTAAACTTACAAAAGCTATTTAATCAGGAGCAGTGAGTGATGTCCTTGTGTTTAGTTGTTTGACATTAACAGACAGCAGTAAAGGCTACTGCCCCTTTAAGACCTAATGCATGGATATAAACGTCGTCTTTCTCGACTGTATAAAGTTTACTTAAGGCATATTCAGACTATGTCTGCTAGAATACTCATCAAGATGGACATGTTGACATACTTTTTGTGTGAGTTTGTCCGTTCAAGAGCATGTCTTGCTCTTGAACGGCAATGGTTGATCATATTCGAACATACAGCAGCACTCGCATGCATTGAACACAGTTTACAAAGAGAGAATTATTTGAAAAATGTGAAGAAAAAAATATATATATTTTAAGGACTTTTACACGGCATCCCTGCTCTCGGCAGACGGCACCACAGTTGGGAAACACTGATGTAGATTACAGTGAATTTAAAAATTTACAAATTAGTAACTATACAACTGTGTTTGAATAAGATATAAAAGTCTTTTTACATTTCTCTAAATTCAATAACTAAAGATATGAGGACATTAGACGTGATACTCACCACTAAACTGGATGACTCGACATGGCCAACGCTCCAGCTCGCCTGACAAACTTTTCTTCCAGAAAACATAGGCTTCTTCTCTTTTGTCCCACTTGTGAATGCCTTTGGGCTGTAGTTTCGTCATGTCTCTGTGTTTTAGTTGAGACAGTTCGCATATATGAATGGTGTTGTCCGTAAAGAAATCAACCAAAACGTATTTAATATCCATCCTCGACCTGCAGTAGACACTATAACGACCGACAGTTAAAAGTATCAGAGCGCTCTAGACTCGTTGTCAGGGCAACGATCACGTTGGCGCGAAGAAGATCTGACCACGCACCGGTTATTTATCAATGCGGGTGAAATGTCCCATAGGCGAAAAAAATACAAATCTTTTTTAGAAGATGACTCTATTCCAAAAAAAAAGCAACCCAGAAGAAACAAGTACAAAATATTTCTGGAAAATGATGAAGAAGAAACCCCCCGGAACACCAGTATAAGGAGAAATACCAGGGAAAGCGATGTAACAAGCCAGTCATCTCAGGTAACGTTAACCTCTAAGTCAATTCATTTATCATCATTATTTATTAGTCTTTTTAATTATTGTTTATTATAATAATACACATGGCAATTTATGGAGACATTGTAAAACTGGCTTAACAGTCATTGAACTTCTTTAGACGCACACAGAGGACCGAGTGGGTGCTGACTCTGAAGAAGACACACAACAGCTCAGCAGAGAAGAGTCAGCTAGGCAATTCACTGAGGTATTGAACACATTATCTTGATTTTACAGATCTACATCTATTTCTTTATTGTAATTATCATACTTATTTAATTTAGACGTTAGGCTATGCTAAGCATGTCAATCCATTGGTAACACTTAATAAGCCTTCATTAGTAAACTACTTTAGTTAACATTAACTAAGAATGAATAATACAGAATTTATTAATCTAGTTAAAGTTATTTTCAACATTTACTAATACATTATTAAAATCTAAATTTGTATTTGTTAACATGAGTTAATGTACCTTGAACTAACATAGCAAGGCAAGGCAAGGAATTGAAAGAATAAATATAAATACAAATAATAATAAAATGCAAGAATAAAAAATGATATAAAATATATTAAATTGTTTATAATAAAAAAGAAGGATGCAAAAATGAAATACTGTGCAATCAGTCAGACGTAGCACCTCATTCAGAACACAAACAATGAACAGCTGGATTTTTATTAGACCTTATTGTAAAGTGTTACCAATCCATTTACAGGTTACCATGTTAAAAAAGGTATATTTTTTTGAAAATGTAAGGGTCATTTTTCTTTTTCTTCAGCCAGATGACACATCAGGTGGTGATGTAGAAGATGAAGAGCATAATGGACAATGGTTAAGCAATGAAGAGGTAAATATTGTTAAGGATGGTATTGTTTAATTAATTACATTTTTTAATCTTTGCTTTCTATGGTGGTTTTATATATATATATATATATATATATATATATATATATATATATATATATATATATATATATATATATATATATATATATATATATATATATATATATATATATATATATATATACACACACACACATACATACAGATTCATAAAAAAACAACTTCAGTAGTTGATGTGCCAAACTTTTTTTTTATTGATTGTTCACCCAAATTACAATTTTAAATTAAATCAACCTTCTTCCCATGCATATACTTTACAGTATGTTATTGTTATAATACCATGGAAGTTAACTTTTCATTTGGGGAAACTCAACCATTCAAATTGATCCAACCATTCAAATTTAAAAACTAATGTTTATATATGGTAGTAGTACTGTGTAGAAGTAATTTATTTAATTTGAGTCCACTAAAAAAAGAATATTAATTAATATAAAATACACTGCAATCAACTAATGTGTAATAAATAAAAACACTTTAGGCCTCATCTCATGGAGTTGATAATTAAAGGTGTGAATCATATAATATGAATGTATTCCAGACCTACTCGCCACACTTCAGAATCTTGTTTGAAGTAGTAGATCATTCTAGGGCTTTTATCTACTGTTTTTCGAATACTATGTATTCAGACATACTACTCTGTTGGCGTACTGTTTTTCACATACTATATACCTAGTAGGGAAGTACTCAAATTCAGATAGAGTGATAGTGCAACTTAGTAATAGTGCATGTTCAGTGTAATTAGCAAACAGCTTTATCACTGCATCAGCAACTAGACTTTTACTGTTTTAAAATAAAGCAATATGCAGCATATAGCATTGTTTTTGGCTCATCCTTGACTTAAACACGGAATATACTCTTCACCAAAACACAGACAGATACCCTTTTAAACACCAGTATAACAGAACATTAAACACTAACCGATTTCATTTTGTGCAAAAACATATAAAATAACATTTCAGTTCAACATTTACTCTCAGCTAAATTCACATAACAATTTTCCATTAAGGGAACGTAATATAAGTGATATTAACTCGTTTTGTTTAGTAAATTGTACTGTTTTACAGTATGTTGCTGTATTTTGATTCCCAGTAAACTACAGTGCATTTTATTTTACAGCATGATCCATGACTGTTTTCTTGTTTTGTGAAAGTTGTTCATGAGTAATGGAGTCTAAAATGACTTTAAATGTTCATGTATAGATTAATTTTCTTTATTTTTTCTTTTTTTTTTTTTATCTCTAGCACAGCAGTTCAACCAATCTTGAGGATGGAAATAGCACAACCACCACGTGCATCCAAGATGGTGACCAGCCTTTGTATCCTGGAGCCAAACTTTCAAAAGGTGAAAGTCTGACTGCACTTCTGGGCTACATACTACGCCACCATGTAACCAAGGCAGGATGTCAAGATTTGCTGCATCTGCTGCAGATGCTACTCCCTGAAAATAGTTTACCCTCCACCAACTACCTGTTCAATCGTGCTTTTGACACAACCAGCTGGCAGTTACACCATTATTGTCTTAATCCTGACCGTGGAGCTTACATTGGCATACTAGATGTCGAGAGTGTACTATGTCCAATGTGTGATACAGAATGCAAAGTATCAGAACACCTGAGTAAAGGTTATTATTTGATGTACACACCATTGAGAGATGAAATTAAAAATCTTTTTGAAAATCACAACCTTAAAGACAAACTCTCAGAGAAAAACAATTCTGATTGCATCCAAGATGTCAGTGATGGCACATTGTACAAGAGAATCCCAATGCTGACAGACCAGAGCAATATATCTTTAACATGGAATACAGATGGTGTCCCAGTGTTTAACTCCTCAAGTTATTCAATGTGGCCTATTCAGTGTACCATAAACGAGGTAACTCCATCTGAACGGAAAAACTTTGTGTTGGTGCCTGCACTCTGGTTTGGGCAAACCAAGCCAAAAATGGAAAGCTTTCTAAAACCATTCATTGAAGAGTGCAGAACTTTAGAATCCGCAGGTGTTGTGTGGTACAACACTGTAACAAAAACTTATGAATGTTCTAAAGTTGCTGCCATTCTATGCACAGTTGACTCTGTTGCAAGGGCTCCAGTGCAAAATATCAACCAGTTCAATGGGGCACATGGCTGTAATTTCTGTATTCATTCTGGAGAGAGAGTGCAAAAGGGTGATGGGTTTACCAGAGTCTATCCACTCTCAGTACCCATTCCTAATCTGAGAACACATGAGAACATGATCCATGATGCAGAACTGGCCTCTGTAAAAAACCCAGTCAATGGTGTTAAAGGGCCAAGTCTTTTGACCACATTACAGTGTTTTGACATGGCAGAAAGTTTTGTTCCAGACTACCTACATTGCGTCCTTCTTGGAGTAGTGCGTCAAATAACAGGTTTGTGGTTTGACAACAAAGTGCCAGAAGTAAACGTCAAAAACCCAAGTGTCTTGAATGAGATAGACAAACGTTTGAAATCGGTGCGGCCTCCTAGTGAGATAACCCGACTGCCACGATCTGTAAAAGAACGTCAAAAATGGAAAGGAAGTGAGTGGAGAACATTTCTTCTAATATCTCCATTTATACTGATGGGTTTAATCCCGACACAGTATTTCCAACACTGGATGCTACTAGCCTTTGCTATGTATCTGCTAACTAGTTCACATATTTCACATTTGAACATCGACAAGGCTCATATGGCTCTTTGTGAGTTTGTTCTTCTAACTGAGTCTCTTTATGGAAAGCAAGAAGTCTCTTACAACATTCATCTCCTCACCCACTTAGCTGAGAGTGTCAGAAGACATGGACCTTTGTCCTTGACATCAACATTCATCTTTGAAGGACATAATGGTAGACTGCTCAAACTTTTCAATGGAACACAACATGTACCATTGCAAATAACTCAAAATCTAGCAAGACTAAAGGAGCTAAAGATCTTATCGAGAGTTTACATTGCCGAAGACTCCCTGGCACATGAATATGTTTCATCAGCACTTCGGGGTTATTCCTTGTGCAAAAACATTTCACAGGTCAGTGGCTGCAATTTTTTTGGTCATGGTCAAGTCAAAGAGCTACCATTGTCTCATCACATCTTACTACAGAATTCTGGAATTCATACAGAACAAAACCAAGCCACATACTTTCAGAGGGTTGTTTGTGATGGGACACTATACTCCACTGATCAGTATGACTCAAAATACTCCAGATGTAATTCCTTGGTAACCATTGGGCAAAAGGTTGCAAAAGTTGAACACATCATTGTTGTTCAAACACTGGACACCCCCAAACAACCAGTTTTACTGGTAAGGTTCACAAATCAAATCCAAGCCTTTCTCAAAAAGCGAACAGAGTATGTTTGCATGGACTCTCACATACTTAAAGTCAGATTCTGTGCAGGCTACAAGGCAGTACTTCCATCTGAAGTAACTAACAAATGTATAGAAATTGAAAAAAGACCAGATGGGCTTGTCATTTTGCCCTTACCAAACACATATGAACGAGATTAACAAATAATCGGAATCCGATTTATTGTGACACAGTGGCTCATTGTAATATGTGAGGAGGAGAAAATGTTTACCCTCTATGTCTGTAAGAAACCCAATTTAAATGTACTACGGTTCTTGTACTCTAAATGTATTAATTTGTGTTTTAATCTCAGAATGTGACAAATAAACTGTATATATGTAGAACATGTACAAAACACAATGCAAATAAACATGAATTGAAATTAATATGTGCATTTGCTTAATTAAAATAATTTTCTTAAGTTATGGACTGTCACTATAGCATAATGGACTCTTCCCACAATATAGCTTACTGAGGCATTATAGCATATTGTTCCAACGATCTACTGTGATGCTTCTCTGTCCTCCAGTGATCTACTGTGATGCTTCTCTGTCCTCCAGTGATCTACTGTGATGCTTCTCTGTCCTCCAGTGACCTACTATGATGCTTCTCTGTCCTCCAGTGATCTACTGTGATGCTTCTCTGTCCTCCAGTGACCTACTATGATGCTTCTCTGTCCTCCAGTGATCTACTGTGATGCTTCTCTGTCCTCCAGTGACCTACTATGATGCTTCTCTGTCCTCCACTGATCTTATGTGATGCTTCTCTGTCCTCCAGTGACCTACTATGATGCTTCTCTGTCCTCCAGTGATCTACTGTGATGCTTCTCTGTCCTCCAGTGATCTACTGTGATGCTTCTCTGTCCTCCAGTGACCTACTATGATGCTTCTCTGTCCTCCAGTGATCTACTGTGATGCTTCTCTGTCCTCCAGTGACCTACTATGATGCTTCTCTGTCCTCCAGTGATCTACTGTGATGCTTCTCTGTCCTCCAGTGACCTACTATGATGCTTCTCTGTCCTCCACTGATCTTATGTGATGCTTCTCTGTCCTCCAGTGACCTACTATGATGCTTCTCTGTCCTCCAGTGATCTACTGTGATGCTTCTCTGTCCTCCACTGATCTTATGTGATGCTTCTCTGTCCTCCAGTGACCTACTATGATGCTTCTCTGTCCTCCAGTGACCTACTATGATGCTTCTCTGTCCTCCAGTGATCTTATGTGATGCTTCTCTGTCCTCCAGTGACCTACTATGATGCTTCTCTGTCCTCCAGTGATCTACTGTGATGCTTCTCTGTCCTCCAGTGACCTACTATGATGCTTCTCTGTCCTCCAGTGATCTTATGTGATGCTTCTCTGTCCTCCAGTGATCTTATGTGATGCTTCTCTGTCCTCCAGTGATCTTATGTGATGCTTCTCTGTCCTCCAGTGATCTTATGTGATGCTTCTCTGTCCTCCAGTGATCTTATGTGATGCTTCTCTGTCCTCCAGTGATCTACTATGATGCTTCTCTGTCCTCCAGTGATCTTATGTGATGCTTCTCTGTCCTCCAGTGATCTTATGTGATGCTTCTCTGTCCTCCAGTGATCTACTGTGATGCTTCTCTGTCCTCCAGTGACCTACTATGATGCTTCTCTGTCCTCCAGTGATCTTATGTGATGCTTCTCTGTCCTCCAGTGATCTTATGTGATGCTTCTCTGTCCTCCAGTGATCTACTGTGATGCTTCTCTGTCCTCCAGTGATCAACTTTGATGCTTCTCTGTCCTCCAGTGATCTACTGTGATAATCCCCTGATCTTCCACAATTTCCTATTCAAATAACCTGCGCTCATACACTCACCTATATCACTTACCTGCACATCAGCTACTCAACTACTGTAACCCTTGTGTCCTCATCTGCTGTGTCTTGTGTGTTGGCTTCCTTCCTCTGGACACTGCTAAACCTGGTCTCACATCTCCATGTACTCATTCTTACAATCATCATCATCATCATACAATACCTCCACTGGGCAGATGTTACTCACTTTGAAACTGGCGTGTTATAAATGAGCATGAAGCCGAACAGAACAGAGCAGCTTATATTCACCTCCATCAGTCTCCCCTCGAGTGCAAGGCTCAGGGAAACCCCAAACATGGGTCGTATGGAGACACACCCAAACCATTATAACCTGTTCAAAACTACATCCTTTCTCTGTAAATGATTTCTCTTATACATTTAGATCATCGTAAAATGCAACTACCATCTACAATAAACCTAGAAACACACACACACACACACACACACTGTTGATATCTGCATCTCGTATGCATTGGTTAAATTGTTGCCACTTCATTTCTGGTCAGGTGAAAGAGCTACCATTGTCTCATCACATCTTACTACAGAATTCTGGAATTCATACAGAACAAAATCAAGACACATACTTTCAGAGGGTTGTTTGTGATGGGACACTATACTCCACTGATCAGTATATAACTCATATGGGCTTGTGATTTTGCCCTTACCAAATACATGAACAAGATTAACAAATAATCAGAATCAATCTTTTATGCATCTTTTATGCATTCATACTGCTGTTGAACTTCAATGTACTGCATATGTTATATTGCATCTATACATCATTATACTGCAAATCTACAGTTGTACTTCATTGTACTGCAGGTAACTACATTGCAGTTATACATTGTACTATACTACATTGTACTGCAATAATACTTCATTATACTGCAGTTATACTGAATTGTACTGCAGTTATACTACATTGTACTGCAGTAATACTTCCTTATACTGCAGTTATACTGCATTGTACTGCAGTTTTACTTCATTGTACTGCAGTTTTACTTCATTGTACTGCAGTTTTACTACATTGTACTGCAGATATACTACATTGTACTGCAGATATACTGCATTGTACTGCAGTTTTACTTCATTGTACTGCAGTTTTACTTCATTGTACTGCAGTTTTACTTCATTGTACTGCAGTTTTACTACATTGTACTGCAGATATACTACATTGTACTGCAGATATACTGCATTGTACTGCAGTTTTACTTCATTGTACTGCAGTTTTACTTCATTGTACTGCAGTTATACTGCAGTTTTACTTCATTGTACTGCAGTTAATTTTTGTAAGGGCAGCCTGTCAGGATATCGAGTCCACAGGTTTCCTAAAAAAAAGTTAGGAATTCAGCATGGTGGCGTTTTGTGCAGGTGAAGAGACGGGACTTCCCGTCGCGCATCTGCTTCGAAACACGCAGTGGTGTGTGTAGTGCTTTAGACCGGAGGATTATAATCCCAGCGATATGATGGAGTCAAACATCGGTATACTCATGTAAGGCCGGCTACACACTGGCTGCGTGGTGAGCGTGGCGTTTTCTATGTCTTTACACACCAGAAACGTGTCTGACGTGTCGCTACTGCTGCTAGGTGATGTATAGGGAGGGCTATACTTCATGTTAAACATAAATATATAGCCTACTGATACAGCAAAGACCAGGGGTGCGTCTCAATCAGCTCCTGGTTCAGTAGTCAGGGCACTGATAAGGACATAAGTCAATGGGCTGATCCCTGATCAGTGCCCTGACTACTGAACTAGGAGCTGATTGTGACGCACCCGATGTCGGCAGTATTGACGGCAAAATAGGCTACAGAATATTTAGTTCTGTATTGACAGGTGCAATAGGCCTATTTGAAAATCGGGAATATTTTTTTTCTTAATTACAATTATACATCAAAATGTAATTTATTAATATGTATTAGTGTCAAAATGACAAACAGCTTTTCCTATTCTATTTTGCCTGGAAACGCTTCCGACACACTTGCGTGTCGCTTCAGTTCTATTTCTAGCATGCGCTTTCGGCTCGAGCCGCGTGTCACGCAGCCAGTGTGTAGCTTGCCTAAAGGATGATATTAAATTAATAAAATTCCACACGCGATGCTTCTTTGCCGTCGTGTTTACATTGAAGAATACAAAGTATGTACATTAAAGGAGAACTCCGGTGAATTTTTAAGTTAATCTTGATCGTCATACCTTTGTGAGTACTGTCTATAGAAAAAAAAACGAACCACATTGGTGCTTGCAACACGGAGCTGTTACAGTTAATGCCCAGAGCTTCACTCAGCTAACACGGCAGTTATGGGGGCATATACATAAAGAGTGTCTTTGTGCCTCTTAACAGACACAAAATGCAATTAAAATGTCTGTCCAACATGAACAGGGCCCTTACATGACAATGAGATAGCAACTTAGCCATTGTTTAAACTCACAGAAATAATGTTTTAGATGGCAAGCTGTAGTCTCGCGCTGAAGTCCCGTGAGAACTCATTTGTAGCCGGTAAAAATGTAAATAGTCCAGGGGGAGGAGCGTCGTGTGTGTGTGTGTGTGTGTGTGTGTGTGTGTGCATGGTGGCAGAGAGAGCAGACGTTTGGTCAGTTCACTAGCGAAATGGCTAATGTATTTACAGCAAAAAAACTGTAATACTAATAAAATGACTAAGGAAAAGGTACATGTCATGTTACCAATCATATATTCAACTCACTCTGTGGATAGCTGCCCATTTAGTCCCTCCGGTTTTGGACGTCTCTTCCAGTTTATTTTAGGAACGAAGAAGAAAATGTCCAGGACGCAATATTTTTTTTCCCAGGATGGTAGGGGAAGGTACCGCCTTTTTCGTCTATGATTGGCTAGAAGGGCTCTCCTCCGATTGGTTATTTGATTTGGCCGTGAAACATCATCTCACTTTAATGGCAGGCCAGGCTGTCGTGTGCGTGCCATCAGATTTATATTCCAAGTTCACATGGTGTATCTAGGTGAGGCAAACACTATGAGGGTAAATCGACTGCACAGTAACTTTAAAGCCACACAGAAATGTGGTGGTTAAGGGCCACTGTGTCATGCCAATGTGCTGATTCGTCCCATCTTCTTCTATAGCTAGCATAGTTCCCTTTCGTTCAGTCACTACGACGTACGTTAGTGACTAACGAATGGGGGTTTCGCTTAGAAGCCAATCATCTTCTTCGTATTCAACAGCGCCCAATGGCAGTGCCAATGCCATGGGCATGCGGAATTTGCATGCGTAACTCCGCCCCACCTCGTGGGTATATCAGGAAGTACGCTGGCAACATCGCATTATGTTTTTGCTTTGGAGCCAAGAGGATCTCTTCACTCCTACAAGCCTGAATTCTGAAGTCTTCTCTTCAGTCTTCGAGACCAGCGGTTCTCCAGGGTGTTGGTGTTACGGCGCGTTCCAGCGATCTCATGCTGCCTGCCTGCTGATCTGTGCAGTGATCTGCAACAGCTGTGTGTGTGTTTCCCTGGGCGCTTCGGCACTCTGCAGAGCTTTCCTCTCACAAAAAGAGCTTGCGCGTGGCACGTCTTTTTCAAGACGGTTCGCCCGTGCACTTCCGGGTGCGATCGATCTCCGTTGCGGTCTATGGGCACATTCACTGCTCGATGTGTTTGGGCTTCAGCACGTTCGGGCAGTGTTTGTGGATGCGTCATGTTCCCACTGTGGGAACGTGACCATCGCGATGTTGCGGTCGAGACTCAGTGATCTCCGTGAGGAGAGAGAGTCCCCTCTGCCACACCCCAATCTACCGTCTCCGAGTGAGGTGGTACTTTGGCTGGTGGCCAGGGTGACCTGAGTGCGGTGCCGTGGTATTAAGAACCCCGACGATCATTCCTCGGGCCACGCCCCCTCTCGCACATTGCTTAGACCCGCGAGTGTTGGACTGAAACAGCGGCCCGTCTCTGACGCCTCGTTCGTTTCGTCCACGCTCCAGATAGCAGTGAGATGTCGATCGCCGCATCCCAAGGTGGGCTGGAGTCCTTTGGGGATGACGATTAGGAGTTGTGCTCCGCCTCCGGGTGTGTCAGCGCTGCCTGATCCGACCTAAGGTTGACAGCCATGTTATCTCGGGCAGCCGCGAGTCTCGCGCTGGTGTGGAACTCGGCCCAGTCGCGAGTGCTCGTGGTTGCGCGATTGGTTTTTGGGGACGGCACCCGACAGCTGTTGGGCCCCGCCCCCAATGCCTTTCGCTCCCGAGGTGCATGAGGAGATCACGCGGTCCTGGAAGTCCCCGTGCTTCCCGCGATCGTTTGGTGGCCTCCTCCGCCTTCTCTGCCCTTGATGGGGCCGCGGCCTAGGGTACACTGGGGCCCCCTCACCCCCACTGTTGAACTCTCTGTTGCGCACTACGGTGTCCACAGAGGGCTTGACGTGGCGTGGTGTGGCTGTCCTAAGCACCCTCCCAAAGCCTGTGGGCTCGTCTACTTCGGTGGCGTGGTCCTGCAGAGCTACGGGCAGGCCGCCGCCCCTTTGCACATGCACAAGGGTGGAGCCGACCCAGGGCTCTTCATTGAGCTGCGTGCCGCGACTGATCCCGCCCCCGGGCGGTGAAGGTGGCCACACGCTCCCTGGGTCGGGAGATGTCCACAGCTGTGGTCCGGGTGTGGTCCGGGAGAACACCTGGCCTTACCTGGTGATTTGGAGGACGTTGAGTGGGCCCGCCCCCTCAACTCACCCATATCCCAGGCTGGCCTCTTCGGCGGCGCGGCTGGGAACTGCGCCCAACAGTTCTCGGCTGCCCCAGAGCAGACTGAGGCTGTAACACGTACTGCCCCGGCGGCCAGCTGCTGCACCAGCCGCCGGCTCAGTCGCCTCAGTCCGCTCGCTGCCGAGGGCGCCCTCCCTCTTCCCGCCCGGCCCCAGCAGCAGCCTTAACCTGGGCCGCGCCATGGAGGTGGTTGAGGATGTCGCCCAGTCCGCTCCCCAGACTGGTTAAACGCCACGCTGGAGGTGGACAACTCAGAGATGGGTTCCAGTTCTTCCCAGGGGATGGTAGCAGGGCCTCTCCTTCCCCCGGTGGAGGGCCGGGGGAAAATCCTTCCGCTGCTGGCCCCCGGGCTAGCAGCGCTTGGGAAGAACTCATGTTCCTGTCTCTGAGGACCCAGAGACCGGTGATGACAGTGCGCGCCACCCACGGGTCCCGCCACTCGCATCCCTCTCTGTCGCCAGCCTCCTGGCAGAGCAGACCCCAGTGGAACGCGGGTCCTTCCCTGGTCTCCTCTGTCAGGACGCAGCCGTTAACCGCACCCCCACACCGGGACGCCCAACAGCCTCCCTTGTCCGGGTCGGTAACGCTGAATCGCTGCCCCACTCCGGGTACACCTGTAGTCCGATTGACCCCGCTGGTGCAGTTCCTGGGAGCCTGGCTTCAGATTCCAGGGCTGTCCCGCTGGGTCGCGAAGACAGTCAGGTGCGGCTACGCGATTCAGTTCGCGCAGGTTCCTCCCTGCTTCCGGGGAGTCCGTTCCACTATGATCGGGGCTAATGCCCCCGTCATGCGAGCGGAGGTTGCCACCCTACTGGCGAAGGGTGCGATCGAACCTGTCCCTCCAGCCGAGGTGAATTCTGGGTTTACAGCCCGTACTTCATTGTACCCAAAAAGACCGGTGGGCTTGACCGATCCTGGACCTGCGCGTCTTGAACCGTTACCTCCACCGGTTTCCGTTCAAGATGTTGACAGCGAAACGCCTTTTCGAATGCGTTCGTCCAGACGATTGGTTGCAGCGATCGACCTGAAGGACGCCTACTTCCATGTCTCCATTCTACCTCGACACAGACCGTTCCTACGGTTTGCTTTCGAGGGGCGGGCATATCAGTACGCAGTTCTACCATTCGGGCTATCTCTGTCCCCTCGCGTCTTTACGAAGATTGCCGAGGCAGCCCTTGCGCCCCTTCGGCAGCACGGGGTTCGCATCCTGAACTACCTCGACGACTGGCTCATACTGGGTCACTCTCGAGAGCAGGTTTGCGGACACAGAGATTTGGTGCTCCATCACCTAGCCCGTCTGGGCCTTCGGGTCAACTGGGAGAAGAGTAACTTTGCCCCGCGCAGAGGATCTCTTTTCTCGGTATGGATATCGACTCGGTCGCCATGTGCACGCAGCTTTCGAGCGCGCGCGCGCAGTCTCTGCTGACTTCCCTTCGTCAAATCGAGGGCAAGAATGCGGTTCCACTGAAACATTTTCAGAGGCTCCTGGGGCATATGGCATCTGCAGCCGCGGTAACACCGCTCGGATTGCTTCATATGAGACCGCTTCAGCACTGGCTACGCGATCGAGTCCCGAGATGGGCATGGCGGTCTGGCACGCTCCGGGTACAAGTGACTCGGGCCTGCTTACAGACTCTCTCCCCGTGGTCGAACCTCAGTTTTCTACGGACCGGAGTGTCCTTAGAACGAGTTTCCAGGCATCTTGTTGTATCAACAGATGCATCATCCACGGGCTGGGGTGCCATGTGCAATGGACAAGCAGCCGCGGGCTCCTGGATAGGACCCCAGCGCCTTCTGCATGTCAATTGCCTCGAGTTGCTGGCAGTACGGTTCGCCCTGCACCGCTTCCGAGCGTTGCTGAAGGGTCAACATGTACTAGTCAGGACAGACGACACGGCCGGGCGGTCTACGCTCCCGCCGTATGTCTCAACTCGCCCGCCATCTCGTTTTTTGGAGTCAGAAGCATCTGAGGTCCCTTCATGCTGTCCACATCCCGGGAGTCCTGAACCGTGCAGCCTACGAGCTCACGGCTTCAGCCACTTCCTGGAGAATGGAGACTCCATCCCCAGACGGTCCAGCTGATATGGGAACGGTTCGGCGACGCACAGGTAGTCCTGTTGCCTCCCAGGACTCTTCCCATTGCTCCCTGTATTATTCCCTGACCTATGGTCGGCACGGATGCTCTGGCGCTCAGCTGGTCGTCGGGGCTACGCAATTATGCGTTTCCCCCAGTGAGCCTTCTCGCACAGGTACTGTGCAAGATCAGGGAGGACAAGGAGCAGGTCATGTTGGTCGCCCCGTTGGCACGGCCGGACCTGGTTCTCAGAACTGCTACTCCTTGCGACAGCCCCTCCCTGGCCTATTCCTCTGAGACTCCTCACTCAGAGACGGGGCACCTTTTGGCACCCGCGTCCAGCGTTCTGGAAGCTCCACGTGTGGCTTCTGGACGGGACACGGTAGGTTTGAGTAGCCTTCCACCTGCGGTGGTCGCTACCATCACTTCCGCTAGAGCTGAGTCTACACGACGTCTCTATGCGTTGAAGTGGAACCTCTTCGTCACATGGTGCTCTTCCCGCCAAGAAGACCCCTGGAATTGCCCGATCGGGTCCGTGCTATCGTTTCTCCAGGAGGGGGTGGAGCGAAGGCTGTCTCCCTCCACCCTTAAAGTATATGTGGCCGCAATATCTGCCTACCACGATCTCCTGGGGGACAAAAAGGTAAGTCAGCACGACCTGATCATCAGGTTCCTGAGGGGGGCGAGGAGACTGAATCCTCCTCGCTCTCCTCTCGTTCCCTCTTGGGACCTCTCAGTAGTCTTAAGTGCTCTGCAGAGGCCTCCCTTTGAGCCTTTGCGGTCGGCCGAGATTAAGTTCTTGTCTATGAAGACGGCTCTGCTGACCGCATTGGCCTCGCTTAGAGGGTCGGGGACCTGCAAGCATTTTCGGTTGACGAAGCGTGCCTTGAGTTCGGGCCGGCTAACTCTCACGTGATCCTGAGACCCCGGCCCGGATATGTGCCCAAGGTTCCTACCACTCCGTTCCGAGATCAGGTGGTGAACCTGCAAGCGCTGCCTTTGGAGGAGGCAGACCCAGCCTTGGCATTGCTCTGTCCAGTACGCGCTCTCCGCGCCTACGTAGACATGACGCAATGTTTCAGGACCTCAGACCAGCTCTTTGTCTGTTATGGTGGAGAGCGGAAGGGAAGTGCTCTCTCAAAGCAGAGGTTGTCTCACTGGATAGTGGACACCATTGTTTTGGCGTACCAGCAGCAAGGCCGACCATGTCCCCTTGGTGTGAGGGCACACTCCACCCGGAGTGTGGCCTCCTCTTGGGCTCTAGCGCATGGCGCCTCGCTAACAGACATCTGCAGAGCTGCAGGCTGGGCGACACCCAACACATTCGCCAGATTCTACAATCTCCGAGTGGAGCCAGTGTCCGACTATGTACTCGCCCCTACGGGTGGCCGGTAATGGGCAGGCTCAGGTGTCTTCGCTTGCTCGCCATTCCACTCCCAGGACTGGATATGTGCGATATTTTCCTCAGGTGAGCTCCCCGAGAGCCCTGAGCTCCTCCAGCACTGCTTACGCCGACATCAGTTCAGTCTGCCCTTTCGAGCCCAGACCCTCATGTCCGGCCAGGTGCTCCGTGTGCATGGTTCCCTCCGGCGACCCCCACACGAGTATTTCCACCGTAAGCCTCCTCAGTGAGCAGGTGTCTTTCCCTTGGCAAGTCCCTGCCACCCCTAGGGTTAAAAATCCACCTTCGGCTGGTACCCTAGAGCAGTGGTTCTCAAATGGGGGTACGCGTACCCCTGGGGGTACGTGAAGGCATTCCAGGGGGTACGTGAGATTTTTAATTATTGCCTACATATATTTAAAAAGAAGCATCCATGCAAAAATCCTTTAAAAATAATTCTTTAATAAATATTTCAGAAAAATATAAGTATAAGTTCATAAAATTTATTTTATATTCAGTAGGCTATTCGATTTCATTATCCTAAAAACCCAGAGTCTCCCCCATACCAGGATGGTTTGACCCAACCTGTCATATGCCGCCTGGCATCACCTGTCAATCACTTGGATCAACGATAGGGTGAGGGTTTTTAATGTTCTGTCCCCGACTGGAGTTGTCCCCGGAAATGTCCCCGTTTTACAGCTCGTTCCAAACAACCCGCAGATATATTGGAAAAAAAGCGCCCAACCAACATACAGCTGCTACGCTGACTCTACTTGGTAGCGCACGCTCCGCCCGCTTCAACTTCATGAAGAACGTACCGAGTCGAGAGCAGACAGAGCGCCATTATCGTCAAATATCAAAAGAAACCTCGTTGTCGCTTTCAAGGTAGTAACATACTAACTATTCGTTTTTAATTTAAAGTAATATTGTATGTGCTTTATAACAGAGCCTCAACAAGGTGCGGGATTGTTTTGTCCCCAAAAGATCTGCAGTCACAACGCAGTGATTACCACACATCTGAACTATAACTTCAATATAAAAACCTTAACCCTAACCCCAAACAATTACACTTGCAACCAACATGTGCAGAATACATATACTTTCTGCTTAAAATAATCCTAAAAAGCTAAATAACAAGACCAATTAAGGACAGTAAGAATTATTTTCAAGCATAAACGTAACAAAACTTTTGAAGTAAAAAAAGTAATTTATATAGTTGCCTATAAACTTAAATAAAATTATAAAATGTTACAATATTTGTTGAATAGTTTTATTTATCATATTTATGTTTTATTTTTGTTATGTGTTTTTGTTAAGTCATGTTACAATATTGTTTTGAACTGCTTATTTACAATGGTTAGCTTACCAATAACTGTTTTCATTGTTTGTTTGTTTTTTTGTGTTTTTTTATTGTATTAAATCCAGACCAAAAATCCTAATAATCAAACAAATGAGATTTAAGTGATATTTTGACCACTCAAATATGAAATGTCCCCGGTTTCCATTTCAGAAATATGGTCACTGTTTTCACTACATTAGTTTGAATCACTACATTTTAGTGATGATAAATATTTGCAATAAATTTAGTCATGGATTATTATCATTTAAAATGTTCGAAATAGTAATTTTTTTTCAAATGTTTGAATTTTGTATGCGTTTATCTGTTCCAAAGTTTAATAAATCAGACACTGATGGCACAGTGCTCTGTTTTAAGTCTTTTTTTTCAACCAAAAATGCTTTGCGCTGGTTAGGGGGTACTTGGCTGAAAAAATATTTCACAGGGGGTACATCACTGAAAAAAGGTTGAGAACCACTGCCCTAGAGATCTTCCATATGCAGCCCTTAGCGGGTCATATGTGTATTCTCTAAGCCCTCCCTTCGGGGAGGCATCTTGGCATTCCCTCACTGGGATATGCTTCCCAGTGTACCTTGGTAATCCTGTGTTAAGTGGGAGTCCTACGGCCTTAAGTGGCGGGATCTCACACTTACGCAGGGCACTGGATGACAGCTGAGTGGCGTTGTTGTATAGGATCCCCCATTCGTTAGTCACTAACGTACGTCGTAGTGACTGAACGAAAGGGAACGTCTCGGTTACGTATGTAACCCTCGTTCCCTGAGGAGGGAACGGAGACGTACGTTTCCTTGCCACGTCAGCTGTGCTGCCTGGAACGCGGAGTTCAGTCTTGGCTCCTGCAGCAGTAACATAATGCGATGTTGCCAGCGTACTTCCTTATATACCCACGAGGTGGGGCGGAGTTACGCATGCAAATTCCGCATGCCCATGGCATTGGCACTGCCATTGGGCGCTGTTGAATACTCGAAGATGATTGGCTTCTAAGCGAAACCCCCATTCGTTAGTCACTAACGTACGTCTCCGTTCCCTCCTCAGGGAACGAGGGTTACATACGTAACCGAGACGTTTTATTTAGATGTAGGAGAGACAGTGAACAGAGACAAAGATTGCAAGAAATGGATGATAACATTGAGGATATTCTTGGGGAACAAGAGATGGAAAGTGAAAGAATTAGAAGCTTAATTATTTTCCTTAAACACAGCTGTAATAAGAATATAATTTTTATATTTTTTATTTAAATAAACCCCCTTTTTGATTTAATGACCAAAGGTTTACTGCAACACTCTATACACTCCTGGACAGTAGGTGGCGGTATGCAACAAATGAACGATGCAATCTGCCAAGAAACTAAAAGAAGCAGAAGAAGGGACTTTTATTTTGCTCTTATTGTATGACGTCATGAGGCCAAGCCGCGCTCCTGCATCTGTTGTGATTCTGCTGAAGAGAGGTTTGTGTTTTAAGCTTTTAAAGTGTTTAAAGCGACACAGAATGAATGATGTATTATTAAATGTAACTTTGCATTGCTTTATTTAATATCAGCGTTGTGTGAGTAATAGGGATGGGGAAATGAAGCAGTACCGGGAAAAGATTCAAAGCTTCAAGAGTGTCGAGAACAGTGCCATCTGGTGCTTATTTAAAATAAAGCAGCCAGAAGCCTGTGGAAGAAGCTCTGTCAGATGAAGCAACCACAACACACTCCCATCTTTTCAATGTTATGTGTACAAATAAAAGCCTTACACGTTTGAGTTTAATTTGTCCATTAAATAAATTAATTTACTCATTAAAGTGTGACAGTAAAATATAATATGAGCTTATATGATTCAATAAGATCTAATATAGGCCTTCTCTCTCACACACACACACACACACACACACACACACACACACACACACACACACACACACACACACACACACACACACACACACACACACACACACACACACACACACAGTGAATAAGGACGTTGTGTGATAGGATCATTAAATGTGCTAATGACACTTGGCAGTGATAGTGCTTGTGTAACTGCAGGAATGACAGAAGTTTTTAATTATTTTTATTAAGGGGAAAAAACTGCTTCACAGTGTTGGGGCTGAGTCTATTTCTCCTCTTAGACAGTAGAAAAGCGTACATACATTGGAAGCTATAAACTCAAAATATTCCCAGATAGGGGAAGCTTTTCTTTTTTGCCTGTTGCCATTGCTCTAAATACAAAGCCTTCACCAAACACCAACACCCTAACCCCAAATACCAGCACCAAATTACCTAAAAAAACAACAAAAGTGCAAAGATTTTACCAAAATAAAAACACACAACAACAACAACAAAAATAGTGACAAATAAATGTTGGTTATCTAAATGAAATGTATTGATTAACTTTCAAAGTACAGCACTCTCCTCACAAACCCATCAACCAGACTGACTGAGCCAACAAGGACTCTGGGGTTCGAACCTCCTGACACGCAAAGGGAAACGCGCACGTGATTGGACAGAAAGTGAGGCTTCATTTGTCATCGATCACGTGACTCTGGGAAACCAATACACACCCCGATACGGAGCTTCACTAGAAATTGTCTCGCATGCGCGATACGCGCATCGAAGCTTCAGTGTCACACGTAACATCACTAGTGAGTAAAGTAACAGAATAAACTCATGAGTAACAGAAGGAGTGGCTCATTTCTCTCTTTATCGTGAATCAGTTCAAACATTAGACGAGTCAATTGAACCGATTGATTCACAACCAGTGATCTGAAGCGCTCTATGTCTATCTCGATTTCTACAAATCATTAAATAGCTAAACTAATATATTAAGGGTCTGTATAATTTTAAAATGTGCTTACTTTTATTAATTTGTTGTGTTAGTTTTGTGTTTTTGTCTCATCAAGTGATTTAAGTCCATTAACTGAACTACTGAACTAGAGCTGATTGAGAGATTTTGTGTGGATTTGTTTGTTAATTATTCTCATCTTAAACAGGACAGAGTTTTCAAACACAGAAAACCTCCTGGTGAAGTGACTGAGATCCACATGACACACTATTATAATGATGGCGTTTATTAAAGAGGAGAGTGAAGATGTGAAGAAACATTGAGAGTGAAACATGAAGAAACTGAGGAACAAACAGGTTGGTTTCATTCTCAGAGGCTGAACTCTTCATTTGATCTCCGCCTCTACAGAAATGAAGGATATTTTTGAAGAATGTCATATAAGTGTCCTGGTTAAAGCTCTATTATTTGACATGAGATCACATGACCGGACAAACACTAATGCTGCTTCAAATGAATCTGTGAAGATCCGACTTCCATTTGTTATTACGACATATTAAATGATACATTAAAACCCTTAATTTATGTCACTTAATTACACTAGATAACAGCATATAACAAAATCTGTGTTTTGCATAAAGCAAAATCAGCTTTACATTTGTTGTCTATAAGGGATTTTTTCCTCATCCTCAGAAGCGCTCTCTGTTTAGCTAACATGTTGTACTATAGAAGATTTAGCTCATATTCCACAATGTCATTGGAGATTGAAATGGGCATTGATTTGGGGATTATGAGTGTAATCTGGAGGAAAGTTAGCGATGGAAGTGTGTAAACATTTGAAGTTAAACACTGAGTCCTGCACGTGGGAGAGCGAACCGCTAGTATTTAATTAAATGAGAGGAAAATATTTACCTTAGGGCTGGGACGGTATGGATTTTTTGTTACCGCGGTTGAAAAGCAAGAAATTCCCGCGGTTCAGCGGTAAACCGCTTTAAATGGCTCCCGCTCGACTTTCTGATAAAAAATTATATCTGAAAAAAAAAGTGCTGGCAAAACAAAATACATACTTTGGTTTACATCCCAGCCTTCATATTTTTTGCTGAGAGAGCAGATAAGATCACGACTGAGAGATCTGAAGATGGAACAGCATAAACAAAGACAAACAAACACATTTTTATTTATCGGTATTGATCAGTTATATATATTTATTTGTTCATGTTTATTTATTTCCCATATTTTTACTTTCAGATTACAGTCGTCGTCATCAAACAATCACTTAAACTAACGACTTTCGCGCACACCCGCCCATATAATATAATATCCATCCATCCATCCATCCATCTTCTTCCGCTTTATCCAGGGCCGGGTCGCGGGGGCAGCAGTCTAAGCAGAGATGCCCAGACTTCCCTCTCCCTAGACACTTCCTCCGGCTCTTCCGGGGGGACACCGAGGCGTTCCCAGGCCAGCCGGAAGACATAGTCCCTCCAGCGGTTGGACATGCCCGAAACACCTTCCCGGGAAGGCGTTCAGGAGGCATCCGGAACAGATGCCCGAGCCACCTCAGCTGACCCCTCTCGATGTGGAGGAGCAGCGGCTCTACTCCGAGTTCCTCCAGAGTGACTGAGCTTCTCACCCTATCCCTAAGGGAGCGCCCAGCCACCCTGCGGAGAAAACTAATTTCGGCCGCCTGTATCCGGGATCTTGTCCTTTCGGTCATGACCCAAAGCTCATGACCATAGGTGAGAGTAGGAACGTAGATTGACCGGTAAATCGAGAGCTTCGCCTTACGGCTTAGCTCTTTCTTCACCACAACAGACCGGTACATCGACCGCATTACTGCAGAAGCTGCACCGATCCGTCTGTCAATCTCCCGTTCCATCCTCCCCTCACTCGTGAACAAGACCCCTAGATACTTGAACTCCTCCACTTGAGGCAGGAACTCTCCACCAACCTGAAGAGGGCAAACCACCCTTTTCCGACTGAGGACCATGGCCTCGGATTTGGAGGTGCTGATCCCCATCCCAGCCGCTTCACACTCGGCTGCAAACCGTCCCAGTGCATGCTGAAGGTCCTGGTTAGAAGGGGCCAACACGACAACGTCATCCGCAAAGAGCAGAGACGAAACCGCGTGGTCCCCAAACCTGACACCCTCCGGCCCCTGGCTGCGCCTAGAAATTCTGTCCATAAAAATTATGAACAGAACCGGCGACAAAGGGCAGCCCTGCCGGAGTCCAACATGCACCGGGAACAAGTCTGACTTACTGCCGGCAATGCGGACCAAACTCCTGCTTTGGTCGTACAGGGACCGGACAGCCCTTAGCAAAGGACCCCGGACCCCATACTCCCCCAGCACCCTCCACAGGATGCTGTGAGGGACACAGTCGAATGCCTTCTCCAAATCCACAAAACACATGTGGACTGGTTGGGCAAACTCCCATGAACCCTCCAGCACCCTGTAGAGGGTATAGAGCTGGTCCAGTGTACCACGGGCCGGACGAAAACCAGACTGTTCCTCCTGAATCCGAGGTTCTACTATCGGCCGTATTCTCCTCTCCAGTACCCTGGCATAGACTTTCCCGGGGAGGCTGAGAAGTGTGATCCCCCTGTAGTTGGAACACACCCTCCGGTCCCCTTTCTTAAAAAGAGGGACCACCACCCCGGTCTGCCATCCCAGAGGCACTGTCCCCGACCGCCACGCGATGCTGCAGAGGCGTGTCAGCCAAGACAGCCCCACAACATCCAGAGACTTGAGGTACTCAGGGCGGATTTCATCCACCCCCGGTGCCTTGCCACCGAGGAGTTTCTTGACCACCTCTGTGACTTCAGCTTGGGTGATGGACGAGTCCTCCTCTGAGCCCCCAGCCTCTGCTTCCTCAATGGAAGACGTGATGGCGGGATTGAGGAGATCCTCAAAGTATTCCTTCCACCGTCCGACGACATCCCCAGTTGAGGTCAAGAGCCGCCCATCGCCACTGTTAACAGCGTTGGTAGGGCACTGCTTCCCCCTCCTGAGGCGGCGGACGGTTTGCCAGAATCTCTTCGAGGCCAGCCAGAATCTCTTAGAGGCCAGCCAAACTCCTCCCAGGCCCGAGTTTTTGCCTCCACAATCACCCGGGCTGCAGTCCGCTTAGCCTGCCGGTACGTGTCAGCTGCCTCAGGAGTCCCACAAGCCAACCAGGCCCAATAGGACTCCTTCTTCAGCTTGATGGCATCCCTTACTTCCGGTGTCCACCACGGGGTTCGGGGATTGCCACCTGAACATGCACCGGAGACCTTACGGCCACAGCTCTGAGCGGCCGCTTTGACAATGGAGGTGGAGAACATGGTCCATTCGGACTCAATGGCCCTCATTTATCAAAAGTGCGTACACCAAATTTCCAGCGTACACTTGGCATACACCCAAAACCACGGTGACTTTGAGATTTATCAATATGGACGTTTGCGTACGGCACGCTCAAATCCTACGCCAGCTCAGGAGGTGGTGTACGCACATTTTGAGTTAGTGCGAATGCAGAAAAACAATTCCTAACACCACAAAACGCACTGACAAAGATATGCTATATTATGACCCACTGTAAAAACAACAACAACAACAACTAAAGCCCTATTCACACGGGATAAGTAGGCTATTATCTGGGGACCTCGTGTGATTTAGAAATTACTCCCCCACATCTGAGTTTTGAGTGGCGCATTCGCATGGGATAAGTTGTGATTTTACTCGAATTTACTGACTTATCTCCCGGATATGATGTAAAGACTTGAAAATGTTTTTTTCGTTATAGATATAGCTGTATGAATTTATAAACAGTCGTATCGATATCATTTTGATTGTTTTATAGTAATAAAAATAATTTCGTTCAGTTAGAGAACAGACGCAATTAAAGGTCCCATGGCATGAAATTTTCATTTTATGAGGTATTTCAACATTAATATGAGTTCCCCTAGCCTGAATATTGTCCCCAAGTGGATAGAAATGTTGATCGGTGTAAACCCGAGTTCTGGCTGTCTTTCTCTGCCTTTGAGAAAATGACAGGCCAGACGAGCCAATCCTGAAGCCTCCTGGTTTGACGTCCAAGCAGGAACGGTTTCCTCCCTTTCCTCCGCCCAGAGAATCTGGCACGCCCATGCAAACGCTCGAGAGATCATTAACGTTACTTGTGAACGAGTGAACTGGCAGTTTCTCAGTGTTTGGATGTACAAATGAAAACAGAAGTCTTTCTTCAGTTCCTTCTGATCTGTGATCATTGATTTCTGATGTGTAGCTAATTATTTATTATTCGTGCACACGCTGCGGCTTCTCTCTCTCCCGACAGAACAGTGTTTTCTATCTTGTGAGTCAGTGTTTTGTACGTCCTCGTCGCGTCTATCTGTTCTAAAATGTGCATACAGTCTTTTCTGTTTAACATCAGCAGTAACATCTTTAGAGATAAACCTCACACACGCCGAAGCTCGGCCTTCAACATCCCCGACCCCCAGTACTGCATCTGGCCCACAGCGGAGGCACCAAACGCGGCGTGAGATTAAGCAGAAGGGGGGTAAGCGTGAGGCTATCTGGGCTAGGCTAGCCAGCTTTCCCCACAATAAACTGGATTACATTCGATTACTGCTGTTGTGTCTTTGTTTGCGCTGTGTAAGTTACTCAATGCGCATCACTGACGCTATTCATATGATTGGAACATATCGAGAAATAATGCTTTAATCAAACTTACTAACTCGTTCATCTCGCTGTAATTGGACATTGCATGTGTTACAAAGTTGGTAGAATAATGATGAAGAGGACTCGGTGTGACTGGGACTCGTGTTTATTCAGAACTCTCAGATACAAACACAATAAACTCGCGCTGACAGACAACGCTCTCATAACTCAGTAGTTACTATAAATAACTTTGTTAGCAATCGCTCCGTCTCCGTGATGTCCTGTTCGCGAACGAATCATTCTTTTGAATCGGTTCTTTTTAGTGAACCGAACCAGTTCACCAAATCGGACTGAATCGTTCTAAACGGTTCGCGTCTCGAGTCAGCGCTGATCCATAATTTACTAACTTTCTGACATGAGTGACAGCCCCTCTGACTAGAAATAAACTAATAACCTGAAGTATATTCTAGTAACTACAACAGTTCACCCTGAACTGAGACATGCTGAGAGAACTGATGTGAAGTGAACACAGGTCCATCTGTCTCTGGCAGATTCGTGCCTGCTCGTGCCTCGTTAAACCACGCCCCCTCCGCTCATTTAAAATGCAAAGATGTCAGCCAATCACAACAGTGGGCGTTTTTCCTGAAGTCTCACAGCAGACACGCCTCTTGAAGCAGGGCAGTCAGCCACAGGGCAAACAGCAGTATAGAAAAAATGCCTTTTATTTCTAAATTATGACATTTTATGATGTAAAAATCATACTAACAATATAAGTACACCTCAGGAAACACTATAAAATAATAGAAAAATGCCATGCCATGGGACCTTTAAACGTAACTGAGCAATATAACAATATACGACGGACTCAGTTTCAAAGCTAAATGTAAAAGTGCCCATTTAAGCGAGTTGTCATTGTACTGTTCTGTTTTTGTGTTTTTCATTAAGAATAATATTAAACACACCATTCAAGCAATTTACTCCCAAATTGGTGATCATTCTAAAGTAAAGTAGAATCCGCGCGGCCGCACGGGAATTCATAACGGTGCGCATTTTATGCAGCCTAACTCCATTCTTCATGAAAGATAAAGATAGAAATGCGCACAGGACACAAAAACCTTGCAAACATGATATACGATCCGCCTAATCCCGGCCAAATCACAGAGATGCTGATTCGCACAGGACTAATATTATCACAGGACCTCTGTGTTTGCCGAAATATGGTAGGTAATTTGCGGGGGAATACATTACATATTACAGACATGGCCGATTCGCACGGGATTAAGATCACAGACATTCTCTGCAATAATACAAATCACCAGAGGTCCCCACATAATAGGCTACTAATCCCGTGCGAATAGGGATATAGTAATTATAAACTTCAGTGTTTATTTTTGTGCAACATGGACTTCAATGTTTAATTTGTGTGACTTTACCAAAGCATTTGATTTGTAGGCATATGTATTCCTCCAGTTGCGAGCCTGTGCGCTTTACCTGATGTTGGTTAGGTCTGGCAGCTGCGCACGGACTGGGACTGAAAATAATTCAGACTGACAAAATAATAAAAATGACATTCTTCTTCTTTTAAATAATAATAAAATAAATAATAATAATAATGACAGTCTTCTTCTAAATAAAAATAAGCGTCATTAATAATACAAATCATAATAATAATAAGAATCTTACAAATTGTCATGCAATTATTAATGTGAATGAATGGTACTCCACATCACATCATCATCACTATTGTACAACCCAATACATGTGACGTGATACGAAATTAAATGCTAATTATTTCAAAACACGTGCTGTAAAATAATGAATTGTGATAGGTAATTTCTCATCCAAACAGCTATTTAAACTGGATTTCCACCGTACACCTTTTTGTGGGCGCCTTTAATCCCACTCTTTAAACTCCCAATTAAAACAATTTAGTTTTTTTTCCACTTCCCTGGTGATAGTCTCGATCTCCACGTCAGAGAAGTTTCGCTTCTTTGCCGTCTTCCGAGTGTCCATGGCGTAAAATGAGGGCGTGGGGGAGGCAGAGACTTGAATATATAGGGGCGTGTTATTCTAATGACGATCGTTTTCAGCTGCGGCATTTATCAAGGGCAGGTATTGCGTACGCCTGGATTTCAGAGGTGCGCACAGCTTCATAAATCAGGCGGTGAGAGGAGTGTAAGCATAATCTTACGCCAATATATACGCCCGCTTCTACGCAAGATTGATAAATGAGGGCCAATATCTCCAGCCTCCTTCGGGATCCGGTCAAAGTTCTGCCGGAGGTAGGAGTTGAAGATCTCTCTGACAGGGGGCTCGGCCAAACGTTCCCAACAGACCCTTACAGTACGCTTGGGTCTACCGAGTCTGTCCAGCTTCCTCCCCCGCCATCGGATCCAACTCACCACCAGGTGGTGATCAGTTGACAGCTCCGCCCCTCGCTTCACCCGAGTATCCAAGACATATGGCCGCAGGTCAGATGAAACGACCACAAAGTCGATCATTGACCTACGACCTAGGGTGTCCTGGTGCCATGTGCACTGATGGACACTCTTATGGCTGAACATGGTGTTCGTTATGGACAAACCGTAACTAGCACAGAAGTCCAATAACTGAACACCACTCGGGTTCAGATCAGGGGGGCCGTTCCTCCCAATCACGCCCCTCCAGGTGTCACTGTCATTGCCCACGTGGGCGTTGAAGTCCCCCAGTAGAACGACGGAGTCCCCAGTCGGAGCACTTTCCAGCACCCCTCCCAGGGACACCAAGAAGGCCGGGTACTCTGCACTGCCGTTTGTAATGGCACTTGCGTCTGCCGCGAATTTACTGCAAATGCTGTAAAGAACGCTCAAGGAGAGCAGAAATGATCTTTAGTTTCTAAATTCTTTATTGCTGATCTCATGCTCTGGACAGTTGAAGCATTCAAAAATCAAACACAAGTTCAAAACTGCATCCTATCTACTTTTGTGTGAAAGCCTAGAGGTCTTGAGGAGCTGGACCGGTGGAAAACCTGTCACCTCCAAGCGTTATTTCCTTCTATACACATTGGAGGTTGTGTTAAAGGGAATACTGCCAAATGACATGTACCTTTCTTTTAGTGTAGCCATCACAATCTTAATATTTCCAAGTTTTGTGCGGGAACAGTTTATTATATCTGATGCTTTCACAAATACAGTTTTCTCACCATATTTATTTTGTTACTGAAAGGAAAATGCACAGCACATATTCATTTAACTGCCACACGGGATATTCACCAGTGCGCTGCCCTTAAGCAAAGACTGATAAAATATAATAAAATAACTTTGCCATATTTCAGTATTTCAGGGTCTTGAGGGCTGGTGAAAGGCCACTCTATAATCTAAACTCATGTGAACCTCAGGGTTGGCTTTGTTTGATTCTTAGTTATTACGTAAACCCAGGGTTTTTCTGTCTGCAACTCATTCCAGACTGATGACATATAAAACCATTCTCTCATAAGTGAATCCTCATGTGGTGCTTAAAGTTTACTCTATATCTGAAACTCTCTCCACAGAGATCACAAATGAACGGCTTCTCTCCAGTGTGAATTCTAATGTGTCTTTTAAGGCCTACTTTTTCAGCAAAACTCTTTCCACACTGAGAGCAGGTGTAAGGCTTCTCTCCAGTGTGAACTCTCATGTGCCTGTTAAGGATTCCTTTTCGATTGAACCTCTTTCCACACTGTTGGCAGGTGAAAGATTTCTCTCCAGTGTGGATTCTTATGTGGTCTTGAAAGTGTCCTTTTCGATTGAAACTCTTTCCACACTGTTGGCAGGTGTAAGGCATCTCTCCAGTGTGAATTTGTTTGTGCCTGTTAAAGTTTCCTTTTCGGTTGAAACTCTTTCCACACTGAGGGCAGGTGTAGAGTTGCTCTCTGGAGTGATCTCTTATGTGGACTTTAAGGTTTTCATGTTCTTCAAAACTCTTTCCACACTGTCTGCAGGTATAAGCCGTCTCTCCAGCGCAAGTTCTTAAGTGTCTTTTAAAGCTTCCTTTAAGAGTGAAACTCTTTCCACACTGTTGGCAGGTGAAAGGCTTCTCTCCAGTGTGAACTCTTATGTGGTCTTGAAAATTTCCTTTATGTCTGAAACTCTTTCCACATTGTTGGCAGGTATAAGGCTTCTCTCCAGTGTGAATTCTTATGTGCCTGTTATAGTTTCCTTTATGAGTGAAACTCTTTCCACACTGTTGGCAGGTGAAATAAGTTTCTGTCTTTTGAGCTTTTTCTCGTGAAGAATTCTTTTCAGTCTGTGAGCAACTAAAATATGTTTCTTCAGTTATGAAATCATGTTTCTCATATTGATCTTTCTCTTCCTTTCCATTCAGATCTTGACTCTCCTCTTTCAGTGACATCAGGTCTAAGGAAAAAAAGACAAATCAAAATTTACCTGCATGTTTTAACTTCTATGTTTTGATGATTTTTAATTTCATATGATAAAAAAATACATTTAATTCATGTTTTAAGCCTTCATTTGATTGTCAGAAAAATGTAAATACACAACAACATTTCTGATAAAAAATACGCTAACACAATTTCTGAAGGAAAAAAATAGATTGAAATGGATCCATCGGATAAGAGACTGATGTCCTGACTCTCTGTGGTCATTAAAAATCGGTAAAAGAGTAGGGGTGTAACCCCGGCATCCTGGCCAAATTTACCCATTGGCCCCTGTCCATCATGGCCTCCTAAACATCCCCATATAGCGATATGCTGATTGGCTTCATCGGTCTATCTCCATCTCCACCAATCAGCTGGTGTGTGGTGGGCATTCTGGCTCAATATGGCTGCTGTCTCATCATCCAGGTGGTGCTACACATTGGGGTTGGTTGAGAAGACCCCCCCCCCCCCCCCCTTCTATGTAAAGCACTTTGAGTACCCAGAAAAGCGCTATATAAATGTAAAATTATTAGTATTATTCTTAAAATCACTGATTGTTAAATCATTGACTATTAACATGTAATTAAACCATTAAAATGGAATCCAGAATAAAAAAAGGAATTGGAGGGGGGAAATGTTTTTCATGGCCCTGAAATTGCAATTAAAATTAATAATAATAATTTATTTTAAAAAAAATTACTAAATTTTGATGTAACCATTAAAATGGGAGTTTAAAAAATCTAAATCCAGAAAAATTAAAACAGAAAAAAACTTGGGGAAAAACTAAACCATTTCATAGGGCCCTAATATTAAGCAGCGTCTGTGCTGTTGTCTCCACTGGTTTCAAAACATGTCTCAGTTATATTGTCATTTTCTGCTCTTTGCAAACATCACAACCTTGTTTCTGCAGTAACTTTCAGCATGTGTCCTAAAACAACTGCTGACGTTTATGTTTTACAGTTGTGTTCAAAATAATAGCAGTGTGATTAAAAAAGTGAGTAAAGCTCAAAATCCTTATAACAACTTTTATTTCAATACACGCAAATGCATTGGGAACACTGCACATTCTGTTCTAAATCAAAACATGAAGAAAAATTTATCAAATTACTTTAGAGAAAGTGAAGAAAAAGTAATATTAGGCTGTTCAAAAAATAGCAGTGTCTGCATTTTTCTATACAAAGTCAAACATTTCCTGTATATACTGAAAAATGCTTGAAGATTTCGCTTTCTTGTCAATCACTGGACTAATATTTAGTCGTATAACTGCGGTTTCTGAGAACGGCTTCACATCTGTGTTGAATGGAGTCGACCAACTTCTGGCATCTGTGATCAGGTTTTCCAGCCCAGATGATTGCACTACACACCACAATTCCTCTGCATTTCTTGGTTTGGCCTCAGAAACAGCATTTTTGATGTCACCAAGTTTTCTAATGGGCTGGCCTCTCCGTAACGTTAATCTTGTTGGTCTGGAGCCAAGATGCTGCTCGCTTACTGGTGTGTTTGGGGTCGTTGTCTTGTTGAAACACCCATTTCAAGGGCATTTCCTCTTCGGCATAAGGCAAAATGACCTCTTTAAGTAACTGATCCATGATCCCTGGAATGCGATAAATAGGCCCAACACCATAGTATGAGAAACATCCCCATATCATGATGCTTGCGCCACCATGCTTCACAGTATACTATGGCTTGAATTCAGTGTTTGGGAGTAGTCTGACAAACGGTCTGTGGCCCCTAGACCTAAAAAAGAACAATCTTGCTTTCATCGGTCCACAAAATTGCGCCATTTCTCTTTAGGCCAGTCAATGTGTTCTTTGGCAAATTGTAATCTCTTCAGCACATGTAGTTTTTTCAACAATGGGACTTTGCGGGGGCTTCTTGCCGATAGCTTGGCTTCACATAGGCGTCGTCTAATTGTTACAGTACTCACAGGTAACTTTAGACTTTCTTTGATCTCCCTGGAGCTGATCTTTGCCATTTTGGCTATTCTTCGATCCATTCGAATGGTTGTTTTCCGTTTTCTTCCATGTCTTTCTGGTTTTGGTTGCCATTTTAAAGCATTTGATATCATTTTAGCTGAGCAGCCTATAATTTCCTGCACTTCTTTATTTGCTTTCCTGTCTCTAATCCAGTGGTTTTCAAACCTGTCCCGGAGGACCCCCAGCCCTGCACATTTTGTATGTCTCCCATATTTGACACAACCAGTTCAGGTCTCGCGGTCTTTAAAATTGAGCTCATGAGTTGAATCAGGTGTGTTAGATGAGGGAGATATACAAAATGTGCAGTGTTGGGGGTCCTCCAGGACAGGTTTGTAAACCCCTGCTCTAATCAACTTTTTAATCAAAGTACGCTGTTCTTCTGAACAATGTCTGGAACAACCCAAGATTTTCAGAGAGAAATGCACAGGACAACATTTGCTGCCTTTGTCCTTAAAGGTTCATAAAACCCTAAACCAAATTTTCTGAGATTTTTCTGAGTTATGAGTGTTGAGCATCATAGAAGTCAATGTTACCATTCATTCATTTTGATTGTAGGAGAAAACTAGTTAATTGAAAAAAAATGTGCACTATATTCAACTTCTGGGTTTAAATTCATCTTTGTATCAACATCACAGAATGTGACGCTTTGTCGTACTATAGTACAGCGATGACTCATCGATGTCTCATAATTATTCATGAGTCTGCATGTCCTTATCCTATGAGAAGAGGCCTCAATTATTCATGAGACTGCGTGTCCTTATCCTATGAGAAGACGTCTTGCTTAATTATTCACAAGTCTGCGTGTCCTTGTCCTATGAGAAAATGCCTCGCTTAACACAACAGCACGCGTTGCTTGACAGGCGCTTCAAAGAGTGAGATCGCATTCGTAAGTGAGATCGTAAGTGAGAGATGCATTAATGGATCAAAAACGCGTGATTATTTTTGCTTTGTATTAGTTTCTGCATCGCATAAGTTCTCTTCAGTAGATCCAGAGTCTTCACACAAACGCGATTCATCCACACTGTGAGTGTAACCTCTCTTTACGGCCCATTAACCGATCAAACGGCTCATAAAACACTGCAAAATAAGCCTCAAAAGTTATCAGTGATGCATCAGCATGTTCGTATATATTTCCTATAGAGAGAACATGCGAATGGCTGTGCATGTATTTGAGCAATAAATGACAGCTGTCATAGGATATGTATTTTATGTATTTGTGTTATTTAAGGTGAGCTTACTAAACCATGTGTAAATTGTGTTACGTAATGATATTTTGCAGCGTGCAATTTTTTGGGAAGCGTTGATACTTTTACTGATATAACTGAATCAGAAGCCGTTGTTGTGTTGTTGTCAGTCAGTCTCCCCTCACCCCCTCCACTCCGCAGCTTAACCACGCCCACTTTTATAGCATTTTTCAAAACTGTGGTGAGAACTGACGGCTGCTAAAACAGGGTGTTTTATAACCCTTTTATCCCTAGACGTATGAGCTGTTTTGGGGCTCTTTAGAAGTTTTGACAAGCTCTTAAATTTGTGTTTTTTTCAGATGCTTATAAACATATTAAAGGGTTAGTTCACCCAAAAATGAAAATTCTGTCATTAATTACTTACCCTCATGTCGTTCGACACCCGTCAGACCTCCGTTCATCTTCGGAACAGAAATGAAGATATTTTAGTTGAATTCGGATGGCTCTGAAAGGCCTCCATTGGCACAATGGCACGGTTCACTCTCAAGACCCTTAAAAGGTACTAAAGACGTCGTTACAAAGTCCATCTCACTACAGTGGTTTTAAAATAACTTTATGAATCGGCGATAATAGTTTTTGTGCGCAAAAAAACCCTAAATAACGACTTTCATAGTAATGACGATTTCAAAACAAGGCATCATGAAGCTTCGAAGCATTATGAATCAGCGAGTCGAATCAGCGGTTTGAATCGCCAAATTTCCGCAGTTTGGCGGTTTGACACGCGATCCGAATCATCATGCGGCTCACTGATTCATAACGCTTCGAAGCTTCATGATGCCTTGTTTTGAAATCGTCATCACTATGTAAGCCGTTATTTAGGGTTTTTTTGCGCACAAAAACGCTTCGGTTACTAACGTAACCTCGGTTCCCTAAGATGAGGGAACGAGTATTGCGTTTGCTAAACGCTTATGGGGAAATTCCTTTCCTCGAGATATTGAAGCAAAATTTTATCCAAAAATACCATGTACACGCAGTGCAGCTGCACAGCTCTCAGCAGGAAGCAGCTGCATGCTGATTGGCTGTGCCGCTGCAACTGCAGCAACCTATAGCGAGACCGCGGGGCGGGACGGACCAATCAGGTCCTTCTAAATTCCCGCCACAAGGGGCAACAGAATTTGCATAGCCAAGGGTATATAAGACCCTGTCTCGCAAGGTTAGTCAGGTTAATCGACTCCTGAGCAAGTAAGCAAGCACGGCAAGCAAACGCAATACTCGTTCCCTCATCTTAGGGAACCGAGGTTACGTTAGTAACCGAAGCGTTCCCTTACGAGAGTACTCTTGTATTTGGTTTGCTAAACGCTTATGGGGGACCAATGCTAAACGCTGTGCTTGCTTAACGGCTCTAAAGCCGACGACACCAAACCCAGGCCAACCTAGGTGGGCCCGTAATATGATATCAAGAAGTCCCAAAATGAGCCAGATCTGAGTTGGGCCCTTAATGAGAATGAACACGATATACGTGTAATAATATAATGTAAAGACCAGACATAGTCGGGCCAGGAATAATGAATGGCCAGATAATTCGAGCCGTATAAGGAATGTGCTTATGACTTATACAATATTTAACCCAGACCGGACTTTTCAAGCCTTAAGGGGTTAAATCTGTTTACACAGCAAGAAGCCCAGCTTGTAAGGCCGGGACATCTAAATAGGGCTCGGGCGCTGCGTTGCATTCTGGGACGTGGCGGCCATGTTGATGGCCTCGCGAATGTAAACATACAGCAAATCGAACGAGGAGAAGCAGAGTTGGGAGAAAGAAAAACTATGTTAAAATCCCGAAAAGGATGTGGAATTTACCGGAATACGTTAAAAAAGGTAGCCAGGGACCGGTATATGGACAAAATTGGAACTATTAACGTTTTGGATTCATATGAAATTTGCAGTTCACAAATGGATGGGTTCAGGAGCTGCAGACCATGAAGCCTATGTAACGTTAACCTTTTACCTTGAAGCATTCTGCACCGTTCTGTGTTCTCGGGTTGCACTACTTGCAAATAAACACTGAAAAATATCTGATTGTGTGACACTTCTTGCTTTTGCACATTATACGGTTATTGCGATTGTGTGACACTTCTTGCTTTTGCACATTATATTGATTTAAGTATATTTATTTTGAAGATTGTGGGTATGGATGCAACAGACACTTATGGCTGTATTTAATGCACATTTATTTTATTTCAACGCTAGGGCTCATGTTTGTCAGAGCACAACATACATACACAATCTTATAGAGGAATGTCATGTCTTCGTCCTTGCTTGGCAACACCATGTGAATCGGTACTTTATCTAACAAAATAGTGTACTTGTTGCGGACGGTTACAATCACCCTTTCCACGTGAATTCGGAGGTGGGCATTTTTTCTTGTGCTCCCCACATCTCTTGCATCAGCTGACAGCGTTCTTTTGTGAAAGCAGGGATCTTTACCTCGGCACACATAAGTCCCACACACTGTCCTTTATGTCAAAGCCGCGATCAGCCAACACCATATCCCCAGGTAACAGTTTGTCTTACAAGCGCAATCCAAGCGAGCCGACGACTCTGTTACCTCGGATATTTGGTCTCCGTGGTTGCGTCTCCAAGCAGGAAAAGAGGTGGAAAGTTAATCCATTTTCGAAATTTTTCCCATGGCGATTATGTGATCTAGTGTTACACCCCACAATGCAGCAACGGTTTACCATGGTTTCCAATAATAACGCCAAATTAAGACACACGACTGAGAGGGAGCACGTCTATAAACAGTGCGCAGTAGTCCGAGAAGCAGCAAATGAGGCCATCAACATGGCCGCCACGCAAAGTAATGACGTCATACGCCCGAGCCCTATTACAGAATCTGATAAAAGTGGACGGGGAGGCCCAGCCTGCCGCCGCACAGATATCATTCAGAGAAATGCCAGTAGACCAAGCCCACGAAGAGGCCATGCCTGTAGTAGAATGGGCTTTAATGCTTAAGGGGTAGCTGAGATCTTTAGACTCATAGGCCAGTGAGATAGCATCCACTATCCAACGTGACACGGTCTGCTTTGTAACCGCGCACCCTCGGGTGCGGCCGCCAAAGCATACAAAGAGCTGTTCAGTTTGCCTGTAAGCAGCGGAACGCTCTATGTATATTCTCAGCGCTCTGACAGGACAGAGCAAATTAGCATCTTCATCTATCGGTGATGAAAGTGCTGAGAGTGAAATGACCTGTGCTCTGAACGGAGTTGAAAGCACTTTAGGTACATATCCATGTCTTTGTTTGAGGACGACTTGAGTCGCTTGGCCCAAATTCCAGACACGAGGCGCTCAAAGAGAGCGCGTGCAGATCACCCACTCGCTTTACTGACGCGATCGCCAGCAGAAAAGCGGTCTTTAGTGACAGGAGCTTTAAGCTCACCGAATGCAGAGGCTCAAATGCAGAGCTCTTCATGGCATCCAGGACCGTGGACAGGTCCCATATAGGGACTGAAGGGGGGCGAGGTGGGTGAAGCCTTCTAGCCCCTTCAAGGAAGCGAACAATGAGATCGTTCTTTCCTAGTGACAGTCCGTTCACTTGAATGTGATACGCTGCTATAGCAGCCACATAAACTTTGAGCGTGGAGGGGGAACGACCCGCGTCCAGAAGCTCTTGTAAAAATGTAAGCACTTCTGACACTTCACAATCATGTGGGGTCAGACTTCGCGCTTTACACCAGTCCGAAAAGACTGACCATTTGCCTGAATAGAGCTGCCTGGTCGCGGGGGCTCTAGCTTCAGTAATAGTATTCAATACATTTTCAGAGAGGTTCTCATGTACCCGTTGATGGGCCAGACATGAAGCGCCCATAGATCGGGACGGGGATGTCAGATCTGCCGTTCCGCCTGCATGAGGAGGTCTCTCCTCAGCGGGATCGGCCACGAATCTGTATCTGACATCTGACTCAGTAATGAGAACCAAGGTTGATTTCTCCAAAGCGGGGCTATTAAAAGCACAGCGTATTTGCTCTCCCTGATCCTCTCTATGACCTGAGGTAACATTGAGATTGGGGGAAAAGCATAAAGAGGAAGGTTGGGCCATTCGTGGGCCAACGCATCCTTGTGCTTGGAGAAATATATTCGGCATTGAGCATTGTCTTGTGAGGCCAAAAGATCCACTTTTGCCTCTCCAAACCTGCCCCAATTGTCTGAATTGCATGTGGGTGAAGAGACCACTCTGCAGGGGACACTTTGCCCCTGGACAGCATGTCCGGACCCAAATTCAGAATGCCTGGCACATGAGTCGCTCTCAGCGAGCTAAGATTGTGCTCTGCCCATATTAGGACTTCTTCCACCATTGTGTGCAGATCGACAGATATCAGACCGCCTAGGCGATTTATATAGGCTACCACCGACCTGCTGTCCGTTCGGACCAGGACATGGTGGTGCTTTATGTACGGAAGGAAAGCCCTTAGCGATATCGTGACCGCTTTCATCTCTAGACAGTTTATGTAAAGGCTCCTCTCCGAGTCTGACCAGAGACCGGAGACTGGCCTGCCCTCGTGAAGGGCTCCCCAACCTAGGTTGGATGCATCTGTCGAGATAACTTTCCACTTCGTAACAGTGCCCAAACTCACGCCCGTCTGGTATCAGACGGGATTTTTCCAAGGGGCCAGAGCCAACACACAGCTGTGGTCTACCTTGATTTGCAATCGGCCTGAGAGCCATGCGTGAGCTGGAACGCGGCGATTCAGCCAGTGCTGTAGGGGGCGCATGTGCAACAGACCTAGTCTGAGAACTGGCGCCGCCGAGGCCATGAGACCCAGCATCCTCTGAAAGTGTTTGAGTGTTTGGGAAACCGCTCGGTTCTGAACAGAAAGCGCGCGCTGTGACGTCAGTCGCGCGCTCATCTGCAGTGAGTCCAATACTGTTCCCAGAAACGAAACTTTCTGTGTGGGAGACAATGAACTTTGAACAATGAAGAGTCCCAAGCATTCTAAATGGTTGAGAAGCCAAGATCTGTGGTTTAATAACTGTATCTCTGACTGAGCTATTATGAGCCAGTCGTCGAGATAATTGAGAATTCTCATTCCCCGAAGCCTCAGCGGGGTTAGCGCCGCTTTCATGCACTTCGTTAACGTGCGGGGAGCCAGAGATAGACCAAAAGGTAGCACCTTGTATTGGTATACTTTCCCCTCGAAGGCGAATCTCAAGAATGGCCTGTGATGAGGGGCTATTTGTATGTGGAAAAAGAATCCTCTAGATCCACAGTGAAAAACCAATCTCCCGGGCGAATGTGCAAAAGGATTTGTTTCATTCTCAACATTCTGAACGGACGCTTCATAAGGGCTTTGTTCAGATGTCTGAGATCTAGAATGGCCTGAGACCACCACCCTTCTTTTGGCACAAGGAAGCAGAGATGGGACCAAGTCACACATGTGCAAGTCTCAAGTCTGAACCTTCAAGTCTCAAGCAAGTCCCAAGTATTTTTTTCTTGGGCAAGTCAAGTCAAGTCAAGTCACAGGCTATGTCAAGTCAAGTCAAGTCAAGTCAAGTCCTGTATTAGGTCAAGTCAAGTCCAAGTCAAGTCAGCTTATTATTGTAATTTTACCTGCAGAATCTGATCTTAATAAAGTGAAAAGACAAGATATAAGTAACTGTCAGTAAATTACAATAATTTGGATTTGCATTGTAAATACTCATGTTCAGTAAAATACATCATGGAATCAAACTAAATTGTAACTTCATAAAAATATTTATTTTTGCCAACAGTGTTTTAAATTTAAATGTAAAATGTTTTAAATTTTCAACATTAAGTCCATAAAACAAATAACAGCAAGGGTCTCCAACCTTTTTTCATTTGAGAGCTACTTTTTAAAAATGAAAGTCACAGAGAGCTACTCATGTTATATAAAACTCTTAAATAATGCATCATAATTCTCATATTAACAACTATCCGAACTGTTTTACACCTGAAAGAGTGTAGTAGTAGTTCCAGTAGTCGGTACCAATACCATAAAAATTTGACGGTACTCTGTACCAATTTTGGTACCACAGCAAATTATTTTATTTAAATATTTTTAAAAAATCTATGTTTATTATTTATAATGATAATCATAAGTAAATAATACATAAACATGTAAAGGCTGTATGCTGTTTAAAAGTAAACATTGTTTATAAATGAAAGATCAAGTGAAAAATAAGCAACCATTAATAATTATATAATTAGTATTATATATTTCATAATTATTATTATTAGTAGAGATGTATTATTATTACATAGAGACGTAGCTAAATTTACTGTAGGCTACAATCTGTAGTCAATTTCTTCACGTTAAACCGAACTTTTATTTTGACGGGTTGCCGTGAATTGAATACCTTTGAGTGTCTGTATTCATGATATGACAGTGGGTGCGCGTCTCAATCAGCTCCCTAGTTCAGTCCCATTGACTTGTGTCCTGATCAGTGCCCTGACTACTGAACCAGGAGCTGAATGAGACGCACCCAGTTTTCTCAAATTAATCGGTAAATTCTCATGAAGTGATGGTTTATGCGTTCGTGTCTGCAGAGACTACAAGAGCGAGTGCGCACGCGCGCGCGGCGCCCGTCATCCACACAGACGCAGAACATGCAGGAGCATTTTGCAGTTTAATATTTACAGACACTAGTAACATATATATTCGGCTTCAGTCTGGAGCCCTGCGTTTAAATAAACACGGAAGCGACTGAACGCAGCTGCTACGGTGAGCTATTTTTAGAACAGACCCGCGATCAACTCATGTGGTCCTTGCAGGCGACCTGGTGCCAGCGGGTACCATGTTGGTGACCCCTGGGCTAGTGGCTACTTTAGCTATTATTACATTAGCTAACTACCAACTAACCAGATAACATTAACAAATTGACAAGCACTTACTGGGCAGAATGGCTCTTCAAATGACGGACGAAATTGGAGGTTGTCGTCTGGCTGTCTGTGATTTTTATGTTGCATGTCTTGCAACGCTGTTCGTCTTTTGCCATCTTGCGAATAATTGCTGAAGCCGAAAGCGATGACCCTCGGTACCCCTCCGGCTGACATGTTGATGTGATATCTGATCTAAGTGGGCGTGGTGTGCGTACGAGAGGGCATGACTGATGATAGTGTCGTGATCCAGTCATGACAACGCTATTCTCAACCTGCGCTCCAGCTGGGTCAACTTTATTTAAAAAAATTATTTATATATTTTATATTCAAACTGAAAACATGATGTGATTAACACTCAAGTCATTCAAGTCATCGTGTCTCAAGTCAAGTCAAGTCCCGAGTCTTTAACTTCCAAGTCCGAGTCAAGTCTCAAGTATTTAATTTTTTGTCAAGTCAAGTCACATGTCATAAAAATAGAGACTCGAGTCGACTCGAGTCCAAGTCACCAAGTCACAAGTCCCCATGTCTGCAAGGAAGTAGCGACTGTAAAAGCCTGACTCGCTCTGTGAGGGGTGCACGGTTTCCACCGCTCCCTTTATTTAACAGTTTGATATTTCGGTTCGAAGCACGTGACTCATGTCGCTTCTCACCGCTGTCTCTACCACAGTGCAAAAGCACGGTGGTCTGCGAGCAAACTGTAGCGAGTAACCTTGTTATCGAAGCCAAGGGTTGAATTAATTTGTGGGGCGGGTCACTGAGTAACAGGGACCTGTTAGCCCGGTTGCATTGTGGTAGTAGCACTGTGAGAGGCGGTGTGCACTGAATGGTGACGCATGCCTTATTTGGGTCGCCGTGGAAGTGGCGCTTACCAAAGGGATTGTGTTTGTGTACAGGAGAGCACGTTGCTCACGGGCTCGTAGACTGTGGAAGGTGGAGGGTGAGTGCAGGGGGCCGGAGAACGCAGAACAGCGGCGAACGCTTTAATTGTGTCGCCGGGGAAATGGTGCATGTGTACAGGCGAGCGCGTTTGTTTGCGGGCTCATCGATTGTGGGAATGATGTTTCCAGCCGCCTGAGTGCAGGGAGCTGAGGAACATAGGGAAGTGCTTGAGTGTAGGGGTACAACTTTGATGTTGGCACACTGCCTACAGATGAACTCGTAACACTGTGTTTGGATAGTGTTACTGTAAAGTGGACGCATTCTTGCGGATTAGTCCACGTGCACGTTAGCGGCAGGGCTAATGGATAGCGCGTGCTCTGCAGGCGCGGGTCTGCCTAGCCACTAGAAAGCTCTGATTCATTGTAAATGTGTGGTGACGCGCACTGTATAATGGGCGCCACTACATTAGAGTACTCGCGGCGTACGCCAGCGAGCGAATTCACAGAGGTAAACGCATAACAGCGTCAATGTGCAACTGAGCATGTTTGGCCACAGGCTAGTTATTGCAATATTATATCTCCAGTCACCTGAACTGGGAGAATATCAGGTTTATTGAGTGATTTTGTGGCACTGAATTAACAGTGCTTATGCAGGAGTGCACACTATGTAGTGGACACATTACCTACAGTGTTGAACCACTCCAGCCGCCTGAATAGGGGGACTGGAAGAAGTGATATTTGAGGGAAAAAAGGCGCAAGGTTGGCAGCCATTTTACCACAACGTTATGCTCTAGACGGAGAGCACGTGTTATGATGCACTCTAGTCAGCGAACGCGTGCTGTGCAGAGAGCGCGCGCTGCCATATAAGGCTGTTTACCTTTGGCAGCAAGTGAGAACGGCTGTGACGTAAGCGCGTTCTCGATATATCCAGCAGCCTGAGTTCGCTTGTCTACTCTAGCATTCTCTGTCCGCGGCCATATCAGGGCGGCGGAGCGAGAGAGAAGGAAGAGTGAGGAGAGCTTAGGTTGAGTTCACTCGTGTGCAGAAGTGCACATCTTCTGTCCTTCTCTGTCCGTGGCCATTTTCAGGGCGGCGGAAGTGAGAGGGGAAGGCGAGTGAAGAGCCCCATATGTCCGCGGCGCTTCTCAGCGCGACGGAACGAGAGAAGAGGAGCGCTCCGTACGTCCGCGGCTTTATTTGAAGCGGCGGAAGCCCAATGTTCTCTGTTCGCGGCGTAAACACGTGGCGGACACGAGAGAAGAGAGGTGGAGAGCTAGTAAGCTCTTAGAAGTGGCGTTGCCAGCAACGCACACACACGTTACACACATATACATAGTATAAAGGATATTTTGGCGCCGGATGGCACAGCTGGAACAGCAGGCGGCTAAAGGCGGAGACCAGGTTGGAATCCGGCGTCCTCAGGGCTGCAGGGATTCCGCTGGTAGCGTTTCGACGGCGGGCTTCGATCCAGAGCTCAGCGAGGGCAAGTCGGTGAAGAAGAATTAATCTGACTAACCTTGCGAGACAGGGTCTTATATACTCTTGGCTATGCAAATTCTGTTGCCCCTTGTGGCGGGAATTTAGAAGGACCTGATTGGTCCGTCCTGCCCCGCGGTCTCGCCATAGGTTGCTGCAGTTGCAGCGGCACAGCCAATCAGCACGCAGCTGCTTCCTGCTGAGAGCTGTGCAGCTGCACTGCGTGTACATGGTATTTTTGGATAAAAATTTTGCTTCAATATCTCGAGGAAAGGAATTTCCCCATAAGCGTTTAGCGAACGCAATACGAGAGTACTCTCGTAAGGGAGTTATTGTCGCCGATTCATAAAGTTATTTTAGAACCACTGTAGTGAGATGGACTTTGTAACGACGTCTTTAGTACCTTTTAAGGGTCTTGAGAGTGAACCGTGGAGGCCTTTCAGAGCCATCAGATTTCAACTAAAATATCTTAACTTCTGTTCCGAAGATGAACGGAGGTCTTACGGGTGTCGACATGAGGGTAAGTAATTAATGACAGAATTTTTATTTTTGGGTGAACTAACCCTTTAATGGCAAAAGTGTAATTACACTGTATTCAGCACAAACTGGGCTACCATAATATCTAAGCAACATGTATGTACATGCTTGCATTTTTGAGAGAATAATGTTTATGCATGTTTTCTGAAAAAAAAAAAAAAAATTTTTTTTAAATTAAGGCCTCAAAACAAACAATAGATATATGTTCACAAGACTTTTGACTAATGGGTGTATTTGCGTAGAGTTTTTGCTTCAAACTAATGTGAGAATCATTGAGACGACACATTCACATACAACAATATATTAATTTACAATTGGTAAAACACTTTTTCTTTACTGAGGCCTTATGCGAGGAGGCGTGAACGACCATGAATAATAATGCAATCACTCCTGAGAAACAAAAGACCTGCATAATAATGAGCTGCATAATGAATGAGCTTCAGGTAGGCCTACTAGATTTTAGGTTTACTAGAAAAGTACAGTCACAGTAAAAAAAAATAGTTTTCTGGGGGAAAAATCTAAATATTTTTACTTAAAGTTTTTACTTAAAGCAAGCTAAATTATCTGCCAAAAAAGAAACCCAATTCGATATTCAATTCGATTGGAGAACCCAATTCGATATTCAATAAATACAAATAACTGAATAATTGGTAATGATGAATGTTATAAGTAAAAAATGTGGGATTTAAAACAACATAATGCAATGCAATTATGATTTCAAATAGTATCTGGTGACTTTAGGGACACTTTTCCCCAGTCATTTCAATGGCAAACATTTTCTGAATCATTTGTAAACGATCAAATACACAAAATACTCAAATATCATTTCGAGCTTCAGTCAGAAACACGTGAAATGCATGAGCCAGCGCTAAGGCTATTGTCTGCTATATTGGTACCAAATATACTAATATATTTATTATACCAGTCTGTTATATTATATCAAATATATTAAAAACATTGATTAAAATTAAGATACATTTTATACAAAACAATATTCACTGTAAAAAAGGCAATTAATATTCAAATATATTTTCCATCTTCAGTTCATTTGAGACGCGTGCGCGAAGGCTATTGTCTGTTATATTGACTTTTTATAAAATAAGAAGCAACTATATTAAAAACATTGATTAAAATTAAGATACAATTTATACAAAACGAAAACAGGCCAAATAAATCTTGTCTAAACAGTCTTGCGTCATGTTGCACGAGTTGATGTGTGTGTGGGCGTCGACGCATGGATTGCCTGTACTTGAATCTGAATGAGCACGCGGTCGGTGGACGTGGCCGCATTAGCAGATAATGAGTCAGTAATGAGTTGACTGACATATCCCACTTTTCACACAGATTACATAAACACAGAATATTTGTTTTCGTTTTGATTTACATGATTTAAAACCTGACATTTCAACGTTTCTTTAGACCAGTGTTTCCCAACCACGAAGAAAATCAGATTAGACATCAGATAGAATCAGATTAGACATTAGACTGATTCTCTTTTCTGAAGAGAATCAGATTAGACATCATTGAGAGAGAGGCTGAAGATCGCGAATCATGTTTGTTTCCCTTATTTTGCCAAAAGCACAACAATTTGTTTTTATTGTTACTGTACACACACACAAAAAGAAACTTAACAGAATATAATGATGTATAACACTTGCATGAATGATAAAAAAACGACAGTGTTATTTGAGTCTCTTTGACACTGATAAGAAAAAAAGAGAGCCGATCGCGCCGGAGCGACCGCCGACTCCAGGGGGTTAAGCCATGTTAAACTCTCTCACATTTTCATGTTAAGGTTTTTAGAACATCATGAAAACTGGTAAAAACCTTTAGGAACTTCAAAATATAAAACGGCAAAACTCCTAATATTATTTCCAATAATTCAAAATGATGTTACTTTTCAAGATTGAATTGTCACATAGGTTGCATTGGTGCATTTATTCTGCAAACAGTAAAGGTGGAGATCCGCGTTGCATTTGTTGAAGTTCAGGTTTGATCATGGCAGATTTAGTCACACAAATTGTACAAGTGGCTTGTGAAGCAACAAAGACCCTGTCCCAAATGACATTTCATGTGCACTTTCGGTTGAAATTGTGAATGTTTTTTAGACCTGTGTTTCCCAACCGGGGTGCCGCCTGACGAGACGCTGTGAGAAAATGTGTCTCTCTGCACTCACCCGAAAGCGCGCACACGTCTCACAGCGCGCAAATATTGAGTTCTCTTTCAAGTCTTACTTTTTGTGTGAGTTTGTCCGTTCAAGAGCATGTCAACATGTCCATCTTGAGTATTCTAGCAGACATAGTCTGTATATGCCTTAAGTAAACTTTACAGTCGAGAAAGACGACGCATATCCGAGCTTTAGGTCTTAAAGGGGCAGTAGCCTTTACTACTGTCTGTTTAATGTCAAACAACAAAAGACAAGGACATCACTCACTGCTCTTGATTGAATAGCTTTTGTAAGTTTAAAAATTATTCATCTTTAATGTATACAGTCAAATATGCAATGTTATTTTACATTTGATCAATTTCTGTACCTGAAAACGTCTCAGGTTACAAATGTAACCATTGTTCCCTGAGAACAGGGAACGAGACGCTGCGTCAGCTTCGACGCTACGGGGAACGCCTCCAGCGTGACTGGTGCCTGAAATCACATTGAATCACGTCAATCCTATTGACCGGCGACAGCCTATGATGTCATCAAGGTGCGACCAGGAAGTATATAAGGGCGCCTTGCCAACATGACAGTATCTATCGTCTGAAGGGACTGTTTCGGCAGGCAGGCCCTGCGGCATGGCACAGCGACGCAGCGTCTTGTTCCCTGTTCTCAGGGAACAATGGTTACATTTGTAACCTGAGACGTTCCCTTTCGAAAGGGAACTCGCGCTGCGTCAGCTTCGACGCTACGGGGAACGATATACCAACGCCGCCATGCCGACGGGAGTGCATGCCCACTGGCAGTGACAACTGTCAAGACAAGCAAATCTTGCTGAAAAGCCTGAACCACTCCCCTTCTGGTCACGTTAGGCTGTCAGTGACAGCGCTCCCTACGGTCAAAGCCCAAGCTTATCGCCTGAGAAGGAAAACTTCACACGTATGAGTTCCTTCCCAGGCCTTGCTCAAAGGCCTGGAACCAACCCATTCGACTCAGAAGGGGTTCCTTTAAGGGAACGTGGCAAGGGAACTACGAGGGAACCCTATGCCAGTCACTATTCGGGAGATTATCACCGAATGCCACCAGGGAGACCTGACCAGGTGACCCAGTCTAGTATGGGACACGTAATACGGTCAACCCTGTCTGTACAGTACAGAGCCTCTGGTACTCGCCTCCGAAGAGACATCCCGCTAGGGTGCTGCAAGAAAGGGCAGCATCACCGACTAGCCGGACCTCAGGGACGGGTTATCCCGGAGAGCAGCGCTCAGCGAAGTGCTTTTCAAACCTTTGCTAGCGAGGGGCCGCTCGATCCTCGGATCTACCAAGCACTTATTTTAAAACGTGCTTAGGAGGCCAAAGGCCTTATAGGCTGAATATATCGGGAGGGGCCCCTCGGGACCTACCACCAATAGAACAGCCCCAGGAGGCTGTAAGCTCACAATAGACCCTCGTTTGAGAGGAGCTCATAAGCCTGCCCGGTAGGCAACCATGCCGTAGGCCTACTATGAAGGTCCCGTCCTGTCGGGACCACATAGCCGCAGTGACACTTCGTCGTGCTAGGATAAGAACACCGCCTTCAGGTCTCGCAAACGGCCAGAGGCCGGTGCCTGATAGCGGGTAGCCACTAGCTGTCAGCAAAAAAGCCAGTTGTGTGTTCCCGCCTAGGGAACTCGTCCCCCAGGGAGGCCGAGAGAGGCCTCCACCTGGTAACCTGATAGACCGCTCGCGCATCCAAAGCAGCGCTCGTCCTCAGGAAGGCCAATGGGCCTGATACCTGATCGCAGTCGTGCTAACCCTCGAGGTAGCTGGGAAGACCAGGGACTCGCTTAATCAGGAAGGCCAAGCGGACCTACCAACTGCAAGACATCGGGCACTCATAGCCAAACTGAGTGTGCTACTCATAGCGCCTCAAGCTCACCACAGCGGCTGGGGACCGGGAGCTCGCTTTCAGGGAGGTACCATGCCTACCACCTGATAGCAAAAAAGTGCCACTTATAGCACTTTATGCACACCACAGCGGCCGGGGAGCCGCCTCTGCTCATTGACTGGATTTATCCAGGAACCACGAGACCAGAGCGTGCCCTCAGAGGAGGCCACGTGGGCCTACTACTCCAAAGCGAATCCCCTCAGGGAAGCCCGTGCAGCTTTGCCTGATAGCAACCCATGCTACGATCCGTTACCAAAACTGGGGACCGGGGAACGATTCCAGGGAGGCGCAATGCCTCCACCTGGTAGCAGAGCATGCCGTCCGTCGTGCTTCGCACATCACGCTCATTACCACAGTGACTGGGAACCGGAACCGTGAGCTCATCGTCAGGGAGGCCACCATGCCTACCACCTGATAGCAGAAGCTGCTACTCATAGTACTTCATTTCCGGGAGTTTGCCTCCAGGGAGGTCACTCAGGGAGGCCGGATGAGGCCTACTACCTGCTAACACTCGTGCTAGCCATCCAGTGACTGGGGCCCAGGAACGCCATCCGCAGAGGAGGTCAAGTGGGCCTGCTTACCCCACAGCAGGCCCATAGGGAGGCCCAGTAGCGCCTACCACCTATTCAGCAGCTCGTACCAGCCGTCGAGGGACTTAATGCCTATGGTGCCCCCTCAGGGGAGACCAAACAGTGCCTGCTGACCACAGCAGGCTCTCAGGGAGGCCAAACAGGGCCTAACTCCTGAGCGAAGGAAACCCAGACTGGGAGCCTTACTCTAAGAATGCTGGCTGCTGCTACCTGGGCTGACGGCAGCTGTCTACTGCTGACGAAGGCCTGGAAAACCAGTTAACACCTGGGGACTCATCCCCAGGGCCAATGACGGGTCACTGCTGACGTCGACACCAGTGGAGAAGAGCCTCCGAGGCCCACTCGTGGGCCATAGTGTCGGGACTTTCTTGCAAGGAGGCCGGTTAGCGCCTACTACCTGTCCTGAAGTCCAACTGCCCAGACCGTCCAAGCTGGCCCCTCAGAGCCAGCTGGCTCCTATACCCGCACCTGGGGCTGGCTCCATCCCAGAGGCAGCTAGGGACAACCTGCTTCGTCGTGTCCTAGGGCCCCCAGGACGGCGCAGTCTCTTGGGCAGGGCCTACATACATGGACCTAATCACATTGCCAACAGCAGTGTACTCAGCAGAAGTGCTCAGCAAAGACCCTCTAAAGCGAGGGGAGTACAGCTTACGTCACCTGCATCGGGGCGGCTGTCTTTCTTTCCATGCAGCGGCCAACCTTGATTGCGAGGGCGTCAGTCATTGGCAATGCTCGGGCCTCAGGGGAGCATCCGACCAGAACCATACCGACAGAAGGATTATCCGATGTTCTGCTCAACCCGGGCCCTAAAGGAGGTGAAGCAGAGACATAAAGCAAAGGAACAATATCACAGAAATGTGAAAAACCACCGGCCGTACCATCCTCCAGGAAGAGGCCGGGGGCCGCCAGCAGATGGCGGCCACCAAGCTCCGAAAGGCGGAAACAGCAGATAAAGTCTAACCGCAAACCGGCGAAAGACGCTTAATTCCACCCCACGACTACTGACAAAGTCGCTGTCTCCTGCAACATCCTCGTCTGCATTGCACGTGACCCCAGAACGCAGAGAAGGGGGCGGGCCTTGGCCTGACGACTCTGTAACAGAGGAGGCTGAAACAAGGATGCATAAACAACGCCATGTTTTTAAATGAAAAGACAGGCCAGGGGCGAACACCTTCATTAAAAGGGAAACGCCCCCATCCTTGACAAAGCCTAGGCCAAGTGGTGCGACATAAGTCCGCACTAGATCTACTCAGGGCCCGGGAAAGAAATATTATCACCTCTAAAAAACCCCTTTTTCAAAGCTCCGCAGAGCTGGGCGCAGATCTCACTACAGCTCGTGCATTAGCGCGTACCCGGTCTTCAGCTACTTTTCACTTTACGCTAGGAAAAAACACAGCTCACCCCTTACACTACAAGCCCTCAGGCGAGAGCGCGATTCAGTTACCCAAACAATGGGGAAAAAATATAGCACGGAGAGGCAGCAAACTCTCTAGCAGAAAGTGAAGTATTCACACACAACCCTCATAATGTTGCAAAGAAGATCGTTCTTAGCTTACTCACGGGGAGCTGCAGGCCCTGCGAAGATCCAGCGGCGATCCAAATTTCCCCAGAAAACCTCTCAGGCGAGCGAAGGTATAGGAGTTCTGAAAAACATAGTTTTGAAAATGTTTCACCCTCAGAGAGGGGGACTCACCGATCGCTCCCAGCGGTGCTTCCAGCCAGCCATAAGGCTAGTATCCGCCCGCCATCCTGAGGGGGGCGCTTTCACCAAACAAGCCAGGCGAGCCGGCAGAATCTTACATTTTCTGCTCATCATAGGCCACCGGCCTGATGTAAAAGCGCCCGGGGGAAAAACCAGAGGAAGGGAAAAAAGGCAGCGTTCATCTCCGCGCTCCTCGGGGGGTGGAGTCTGCTGCCTGCGCTGGTTCCGGTTACCAGCCCCGGCTTCCTTCCTCTTCCTGTCGCGGGTGTCCCGCCTCCCCTGCGCCCCAGTCCTCCGCGGCGGGGCGCTCGAGAGGCGACGTTGGCTCGCTATTCCCGTCTCCAGCCCTCAGACTGGGACGGGCCGGGGACACCCGACTGCCTGGGCGCGGTCCCGGACCTCAGCGGAATGCATCTGAATGCCGCCGAGCGCGCCTTCGCCTCTCCGAACCTCCCCACCACCGCCTCTACGGAGGTGCCGAAAAGTTCAGATGGCGAAACCGGGGCATCAGGGAGAAAGAATTTTTTCCTTCTCCCCGATGTCCAAACGGTTTAACCACAGATGTCTCTCCGTGGCCACCCTCGCCGCCATCGGCGCTATCTGAACGGTGGCCCGGAGAGCAAAAACCGCGGTCCGGCGCGACTCGACTACCGCCTCAGGGGGTCCCTCCCCCCTGATCGAGGTCCCTCAGCAGGTCTGCCTGCAACACAGCCTGCAACACAGCTGTGGTGTGCAAAGCCGCTGCAGCGCGACCCACTGACATGTACGCCCTGCCATTCAGCGTTTAGACCGGCAGGGTGGGAGCCACAGTGTCGCCGGCCGCCCAAAGGCGAGATTAACATAACATCTCGTCCACGGGCGGCATCGACACATACCCAGCCAGGCAGTCCCTAGACATCAGCGACATCTAGCTCGCCGATGTCGACAGATGCGGGGCTGAGTAAGGTTTCTTCCATTCCCTCGAGATCTGCTGATGGAGATCTGGAAGGAATGGAAGACTCCCAGGAGTTGGGAGGTCATGGGCGGAGAGAAACCGATCGTCCGAACTGTTTGGACGCTCAGCCTTTCTCCTCACGCACCGCAAAGGCAGCTGCAGTCTACCCGCAGCGCGTTCCATGACTTCCAGCAACTCCCGTACATGGGACAGGATGGTAAGAAAAGCTTCAGCATTTTTAAATGACTCACCCATCCTCTGCTCGAGTGGAAGAGCAGCAGACGAGGAGGAGGAACATAAATCCAGCTCCTTCCTCCGAGGTCCGCCTCTCGCGATCTGGATCGTCCTCAAGAGCCATAACTGTCTCCAAGCGACGAGCCCGATCCATCTGGGAAGCGCTTTTGGTATTTGGACGCCGCTCAGCCTCAGCTCGAGCGTGGCCGTTCCCAGATGCTGAAACCTCTCCTCTCGAGAAGAGGTCCCACCGAGAGCGGAGCGTTTCCAGAGGACAACGCTCACAAATACTTTCACAAGTACTTTCACAAGAGGTTCGCAAACCTCTCATGTATGCTCTTCTCCCAGACAGTAAACGCAAAGTGTGTGTGTATCCAAAGCGCAAGATACACATTCAAAACACACCTGCAGAAGTGGCACACTTCATTGTTATCCTTCTTGTAGACGTTTCACGTGAAGACAGGCAAAACAGTCCCTGAAGACGAAAAGATACTGTCATGTTGGCAAGGCGCCCTTATATACTTCCTGGTCGCACCTTGATGACATCATAGGCTGTCGCCGGTCAATAGGATTGACGTGATTCAATGTGATTTCAGGCACCAGTCACGCTGGAGGCGTTCCCCGTAGCGTCGAAGCTGACGCAGCGCGAGTTCCCTTTCGAAAGGGAACTAATGTTAGACGTACCTGAAAAACGTTGTTTATTTTATTAGTAGGCCTATCTTTGCTCAATAGTATTTATTTGTGCTGCTGTTTGTATTTTAATTATTTGTTCTTATTATTTTCTTTATTTTTATTTGACAGTAGTCCTTTTTTCAATGAACATAGCAAATACTGAACCGTACCGAAACCGTGAACCTAAAACCGTGACACAAACCGAGCCGTGAGCAATCTGTGCCGTTACACCCCTAGCGTAACGTATGCGAGGGGGGGCCACAAAATGGAGAACATTTTCAAAGGTTGGGAAACACTGGTTTAGACTACAGAAAGCGAGCAGTGCAGCCGTTATAGTGCGATCAACAGAAAATCCCTCTATAAACAATGACTCTAACGGCACAACACATCTCTTATTTACATCGAGTATAAGCTTTGCTTGTTATAATGAGAGGATCTGCGAGCGTGTAGACTTGAAGAATGACAAGTTTACTCCAACCAGCAGGACTGAGGACATTCACAAGACATTCTTCACAAATATCCAATGAGTGAGTTCAGCTTTAAGAATGAAACCAACCTGTTTGTTCCTCAGTTTCTTCATGTTTCAAACTGAATACATTTTCAATCTTCAGGTCTTCACTCTCCTCTTTAATAAACACCATCATTATAAAGGATCTCAGTCACTTCACCAGTAGTTTTTCTGTGTGTTTGTCCTGTTTAAGATGAGAATAATTAACAGAAAGAAAAATAAATCCACATTAAATCTTTGAGTGTCTCAATCAGCATCAGCACAGTCTCAGTATGTGGGTGTGTATATTCTCTGGCGAGTAGAGATGAGAGATTGAGTAATTGCTTTGGAAAATGATTCAGTGATTTAAAGCTCTCTATTTCTATCTCTATTTCTACAATCATTAAATAAAATAAAATTTGTATATATTTAATGATTGTAGAAATGTTATATATATATATATATATATATATATATATATATATATATATATATATATATATATATATATATATACAAACACACATACATATATAACATTTTTATTTTATTTAATGATTGTAGAAATAGAGATAGAAATAGAGAGCTTTAAATCACTGAATCATTTTCCAAAGCAATTGACTCAATCTCTCATCTCTACTCGCCAGAGACTGAACTCGTGTTTATATGATGAACTGATTCACGATAGAGAGAGAAATGAGAAGCTCCTTCTGTTACTCATGAGTTTATTCTGTTACTTTACTCACACTGTAATGTATTTGAGTTAATGTTATAATACCTGATGGCCGCTAGAGGGCACTCCCGTGCTGTAGTATGTTGATCATGCAAGCATGCCGAGTAAAAACAGTTCATACCAGTGCAGCCATGTCTCCGGTTCTTTTTATGCATGCTCTGAAACAAAACAGAATGTTATGTGTTAGTATAGCATATTGATGCAGACATAACACAAATTGGCGACGAGTATAAAGTTCCCACTGTCAATACAAAGCCGTCGGTCAAAGTGAAAGGATGGCTACGATCATCGGACATGTCGAGGCGTTCGACGAGGCAAGAGAGCAATGGACTACGTATGTAGAACGTTTTGAACACTTTGTGGAGGCTAATGGCATTAGCGCAGAGAAAAGAGTGCCAGTTTTCCTCAGTGTTATGGGGGCATCGACTTATGGACTCTTACGCAGTCTCATTGCACCAGTTAAGCCCGGGACTATGGGATATGATGAGATTGTGAACACCCTCCAAGCACATTTTACCCCCAGACCCATTGTGATTGCTGAGAGGTTTAAATTTCACAAACGGAATCAAGCAGAGGGGGAAAGTGTCGCACAATTTGTGGCGGTGTTAAAGAAACTGGCGGAGCACTGCGAGTTTGGCGACAATCTAAATGATGCGCTGCGTGACAGATTCGTGTGTGGCCTGATTAGCGAGTCAATACAAAGGAAACTATTGACTGAATCGGCGCTCACATATAAAAAGGCTGTGGATATAGCGATGTCAATGGAGGCTGTATCTAGAGAATCCCAGCACTTGAGCAACTCATTGAAAGTAAACGCCATGTCTCTGTCATCAGAATCGCCCAAAGAGAAATGTTATAGATGTGGAAAGCCCAACCATATTCAAAATGAGTGCTTTTACAAAGATCAAATGTGTCACAATTGTGGAAAGAAGGGCCACATTGCACGGATGTGTAAAGGTAAAAAGACAGAGAAGAAAACACATACAGCTACAGAAAAAGGTAAAAGTGGAAAATGGAAGGGACAGACGAAGAAAAGACCAATTCACAGAGTGAATGCTGACATGGATGAGAGTGAGGAGGAGACAAATTCGGACACGGATACGGAACTGACTTTACACAAAGTGACAACAACACTGCGAAATTCTCCACGGGTGAACAAAATGAAAAGTGAAACTCATTCAGTGTCATCTGTAATTAAAGTGCAACCAAAAATTGAGGACTTGCCAATTGAGATGGAAGTGGATACTGGTGCAGCGGTATCCATTATCTCGAGTGCATTGTACAGAGATAAACTGAGCCATGTTCGACTACGTCAGACGAACGTTGTCCTCAAGACGTACACAGGGGAAGTCATCTCGCCTGAAGGTGTCATCAAAGTGCGTGTCAAGCTGAACAGACAAAGCGTACGTTTACCCTTGTATGTCGTTACAGGAAATGCAGCTCCTCTGTTGGGACGAGAATGGCTTCGGAGAATTCGTCTAGACTGGCGTGAGATCAAAACTGTAAGAGCAGTGCATCGAGTTAATGAAGGGACATTGGATAGTCTTCTTAAAAGGTATGCTAAAGTATTTAGAGAAGATTTAGGGACATTCAATGGGTATACAGCTACCTTAAATCTGAAACCGGGAGCTCAACCAAAATTTTGCCAAGCACGAGTGGTACCGTATGCCATCAGACACAAGGTGGAGGAAGAAATTGATCGCTTGCTGAAACAAGGAATTATCGCACCTGTGCGATTCAGTGAATGGGCAACCCCGATTGTGCCAGTAATCAAAAAGGGTGGCAATGTTAGGATCTGTGGTGATTTCAAAATAACGGTGAACCCAGCTCTGTGTGCAGAACATTATCCATTACCCCGAATTGAAGATTTATTTGCTTCACTGGCTGGGGGACAAAGATTTAGCAAACTAGACCTTTCACATGCCTACCTGCAGATTCCTGTGCATGAAGATTCATCCAAATATCTGACAATCACGACTCACAAGGGGATGTTTGCATACAATAGATTACCATTCGGTATCACTTCGGCTCCATCGATATTCCAACGAGTCATGGAACAAGTGCTGCAAGGGCTACCGTTTGTACATTGTTTTTTGGATGATATCCTGGTCACAGGAAAAGACGATACTCATCACTTGTCTAACCTGGAGGCTGTGCTGAGCCGGCTGGAGAAATACGGGCTTCGTGTTAAGAGAGAGAAGAGTGAGTTTTTCAAAACTTCATTGGAGTATTTGGGACATGTGATCGACGCATCAGGGCTTCACAAGTCCCCAGATAAACTGCGTGCCATTGCCGAAGCACCAGCTCCTGTTAATGTCAGCCAACTTCGATCCTTTCTGGGACTGATTAACTATTACGCAAGATTTGTACCGAACATGGCCACAATTCTTCACCCCCTGAACGCAATGCTGCGCAAGGAGACAAAATGGAAGTGGTCTACAGAGTGTGAGAAAGCTTTTAACGATGCTAAAACACAACTGTTAACACCTAGTGTACTCACACATTATAATTCAAGACTCCCAGTTCGCTTGGCCTGTGATGCTTCACCTTATGGGGTGGGAGCTGTACTTTCACACTTGATGCCGGATGGGCAAGAAAGACCCATAGCTTTTGCGTCCCGAACTCTGAGTAAACCTGAACAGAATTATGCGCAACTGGAACGTGAAGCGCTGGGAATCATTTTTGGAGTAAGGAAGTTCCATACTTACTTATATGGACGTCACTTCACATTACTTACAGACCATCGTCCACTTACCACCATTCTCCATCCGAACAAAGCAACTCCATCCATGGCTGCTGCAAGACTTCAGAGGTGGGCTCTTCTGCTAGCTGCGCATAATTACACAATTCAATACAGAAGTGCTAATGATCATGGAAATGCTGATGCATTATCACGATTGCCACTGCCTGTACAGCACGATGACAGGAAAGATACAGTGGACACTTACCTCATAAACAAAATGGAGGCACTTCCAGTGTGTAGCAGCGACATCAGTAAAGGAACCAGAGCAGATCCAATTCTCTGTCGTGTGAAGGAGATGGTAGCCACTGGTTCATTTCCATCTACAAAAGACTCAGAAACGGTACTTAAACCATATCTTATGAGAAAGGAAGAACTCTCACTGATGCAGGACTGTCTGATGTGGGGACAGCGAGTGATCGTTCCATCAAATCTGAGACAACGAGTGTTGGAGGACTTACACACAGGACACCCAGGTGTAGTAAAAATGAAGGCTCTAGCACGTAGCTACATCTGGTGGCCAAACATTGATTCTCAAATTGAAGGAAAATCAAAGACCTGTATGTCCTGTCAACAACAGCAAAAATCTCCATGCCTCTCACCTCTACACCCCTGGACATGGCCAGAAGCTCCGTGGCAGCGGATCCATATCGATTTTGCTGGACCATTTGAAGGACGAATGTTTCTGGTAGTTGTTGACGCACACTCAAAATGGCCAGAAGTTCATGTGATGGATTCAACAACTTCATCCAAGACAATTCAAGTTCTGCGTGGTCTATTCAGTCGCTACGGCATGCCTGAAACGCTAGTTAGCGACAATGGTCCACAATTTACTTCAGAGGAGTTTGGAAGTTTCCTGAAAACAAATGGTGTTAAACATGTGCGCTCTGCACCATTCCATCCAGCCACCAACGGCCTGGCTGAACGTTTCGTTCAGACCTTTAAACACTCATTGAAAGCGTCCAAAGAACCAGTACCCTTACAGCAGAGATTGGACTCCTTCTTGCTACAGTACAGAAATACTCCACATAGCACAACAAAAGAAACACCTGCTATGCTGTTCCTGTATCGCAGATTGAGGACACGGCTGGATCTACTGAAACCAAGTGTGAAACAGACTGTGGAGCAGGCACAAGAGATTCAGTGTTCTTACCGTGCTCTTCATGCAAAACAAAGAGACTTCAGTGTAGGTGATTCAGTGCTGGTAAGGGATTATCGACGGGGAGAGGATAAGTGGAAAACTGGTACGGTTTCTTCTCAGTCAGGGCCAGTATCGTACACGGTTCAGGTGGACAGTTCACAAAGCTGGAAAAGACATGCAGATCAAATGTTAGACTGTCATCCAGAAATTGCCAAAAACACAGAAACATTGCCAGAAGAGAACAATACATCAGAAACATTGGGTGATCAGAGACAAGAACTGTCTTTAACATCTAACGACATTGAACCTAAGGTTCTAGATCAGCATGTAACCAAATTGGTTGAACCAGCCATTGCTTCTTCCCCAAATGTGAGAAGATTTCCTGTCAGAACCCGTAAACCACCTAACAGGCTTGATCTGTAAAATGTGTACATGTTATATACACTGAAGAATATGTTAAAGGTGTTGCATATTGTTGAGGTGAATAGTTAAGTTAACATTTAGTGAACTACTAATTGTGACCTGACTTATTTCCTAAGTTGACTTAATGTTGTTATGTTGAAATGAAAGCGGTGTAGTTTGAATAAGGAGGGAGGAGATGTAATGTATTTGAGTTAATGTTATAATACCTGATGGCCGCTAGAGGGCACTCCCGTGCTGTAGTATGTTGATCATGCAAGCATGCCGAGTAAAAACAGTTCATACCAGTGCAGCCATGTCTCCGGTTCTTTTTATGCATGCTCTGAAACAAAACAGAATGTTATGTGTTAGTATAGCATATTGATGCAGACATAACACACACAACGTTAATAAATGTTAGATAATGCAATGCAATGTTACATTTAATAATACATCATTCATTCTGCGTTGCTTGTAAAACTTTGAAGATTGTTTATAGATTTAAACACTTTAAACGCTTAAAACACAAACCTTTCTTCAGCAGAATCACAACAGATGCAGGAGCGCGGCGCGGACTTATGACGTCACACCACAACACCAAAATAAAAGTCCCGTTCACACACTCCAGTCCACATTCACAGAAGTGCACAAATACAAATAATACAAGAGATGACAGAAATTCAGAGTTGAATGTATTGCTGAAATACATGTTGTTCAATGATGTGCTGAAAATATGAAACTAGTAAAGACTGAGAGACTTTGTCTAAAAGTTAAAACTGTTTTGTTTAGGGGAATCAATTATTTATCTATTTTTTTATTTATATAAATTATCTATATCTAGATATATAGATTTACATCTAGATATATTCTTAATGATAAATATATTATTAAACAATAAATATGTAATATAAAATCCCAATAATTTTTGAGTGATAGTGAAGAGAAGACATTGTTGAATAAAGTCATTATTTTTGTTTATTTGTTTGCGCATGAGAAGTCTTCTCCTCGCTTCATAACATGAAGATTGAACCACTGGAGTCACATGGACTATTTAAAAAAAAGTTTTTACAACCTTTCTGGGAAATGAAAGTGTTAAATTGCTGTCTGTGGAGAGGTCAGTGAGCTCTCGGATTTCATCAAAAATATCATAATTTGTGTTCTGAAGCTGAACGAAGGTCTGACGTCTGCATTGCTGAAATGAGTAAATGTATAGTCTTTATGATCAGTGTAAAGAAACCCAGATCTTCAATAAGTCTCGATAGGTTTATTAACTTTAATATCAGCGAACAACAATATAATGTTACCTACTGTAGTTAAATTCATTTAATTTAAATAAACCACGTCTTTTGTACCATATTTTATATTTATAAATAGCATCAGCTCCAATATATAGTGTGTCATACATTAAGTTTTCAAAACAGAAGAGTCGAGATTAGAGACTGTGGAATATTTATGTTAATGGTAAGTTGTAAATGACTACTGGGTTCTGTTTGCCCTAACACAACATTATATTTGGACATAATCTGGCTGGCCCTGAGGGATATGGCCAGTTTTCAGGTGTTATCAAATCTCCAGTTTGAAGTATTCATAATTCTTATTAAAAAAAATCTGGGCCCTCGCGTTTATCTTGTGGTTTTCTAGAAGGTCCCCCATTAAAAAGACACTTAATAGACTAAGATTACACACAACATTAATAACATTTTATGTTTACATAGCATGAAGTTTAAATTTTAAGTGGCATAAATTGTATCTTCTGTATTTATAGAAAACTCCAGTGCAGAATATCAGAAGAAGAAGATTGAAAATCGAGGGGCCAATCTGGAACAACTCAAGTCCATCAGACAGAACTGCTCCTAGAAGACTATCCAGGCCACCAAAAGTAAACATGCTGCAACAAATCCTTCCCCAGGATTACTGGCTGACCTGCGATACCATTGACCTGGCCAGCTTCCTCACAGCAAAGGACAACATGGACATTGATGGGTTTCAGTCAGTTCTGTCCTTTAGTGCTATTGCTAATGGAGGGATTGTGGGAACGCCACAGAAAACTCCAGTTTGTGCAGATATTGCACATTCAGCAAAACAACTGGATCACAGTTAGCAATTTATTTTGTGATGAATCAGCTCTCTGTGTATGACAGTAAAAGCGCCCTCTGGACCCGAGAACCCTACAGACACTGTCCTCGCTGGTAAGGCCACAGTCAGGCAATCAAATCTAAGCAATTGTGGCGTGTTCTCAATAGCATTTACTATGCAAGGGCCATCCACCAAAGCTATGCATATTTAATGAAGGCAGGCTAAGGGCACACCTGTATGCTTCATTAAAATAAAAACAGCATCACACTTTGCATGAGTGAAGCTGAGGCAAACATGACCAAAACTGCAGAACCAGTTTACTGTGTTTGCAGAACAGCCCATAACAAGAGCTCATGGTCCAGTGCTCTGAATGCCAAGAGTGTTATCATCCTACATGTGCAGATACACCCAGAACTGCAATGGGAAATGATCAGGTCTGGCAATGTTTCAAATGCCACTGATGACATAGTGGACTGGACACTACATGAGAAACACCACAGTGGGGAACACCAAATGAGTGCAATAAGAAGAAGCTTTATTTTTTATTTTAGTATTTTAAATTATTTGACGTTTTAATTTAAACGTGCCACTGCTGTATTTTGACCTTGCATTTGATTTATTTTTATTTTATATTTATTTTTATTTGTGATTTATATAAGTAAAGGAGTAAAATCCAGATCCCTATTTATTTAGGGTCTTTTACCTACATTTTTGTATAACCGTGCAACACTATGCAAATTATTAGATTTGCAGTGTAAGAATGCACTTTTTGGGGTGATTTAGCCTTTATTTTTCTCAAAACTATACAGTAAAATGACTTGGAAATAAACAGTAATTCATCTTCTGTATTCAATTTATGGAATCTCACAGTTCAAAATGCTTACACTAAGCCTGAAGACATTGCACACCAGTTACGCTCGTCTGATGTAGCGAAAGCATTTTGAACTGTGAGAGGCGTTACACTTTTTCTGTAAGTTGGAAGTTATAAATTGTACTTTATAAAGTAAAGCCGTGTGGAGCAGTTATGATGGATAGATGCACTTTTATGGACTTCAAAAAAGAGCAACAGTCACTGCCATACTGGATACACCTGAAAGTATCCGTTTCTTTTCTCTGCTTAAATATTGGAAAGCTTCTGAATACAGACACTTCCTCCTATTTTACAGCCTTCACTGTTAGTTTGTCATTTTACCCCGAAAATATCTTGTCCATTTACTACTTCTAGTACAGGCCAGATACATTCTTGCTCAAGATTCAATTTTCCCCCAAAACATTGACAAAGCTGATGGCCTTTTAAAAGCATTTGTGGGCCTAATTTATCAAAATAGTTCCATGAAATATACTTGAATGTAATTAAATAAATATTGTATACAGCAACTATCAGGGTTTTATTCTCTAGCCATTGTAGGTTATTTAATTATTTTGTAAGTATTTGTATTAATTTTCACTTGTACTGGACAGCAGTCCTGCAGGATTTTTCACTTGTGTTGCAGTTGTGCTGGATGTTCCTGCATGTTTCTGTTGTACTGAAGGCTTCATTCTAAAACCTGTAGGAATTTCCTGCAGGATTCCTGTAGGTTATTTTTGTAAAGGTGATCCACATTATCATCTTCTTCTGCAGCCCCTGCCTGATCCCCATATCCCTCCTCTTCTTCTGCATCTTCTTGGACTCCACCTCTCTCATCTTCTTTCATGTTTTGTTCATTTTGGCCTCCTCTCTCAGAATCTCTCAAATGATGTTTATTGCGGCAATGCCACAATGATCACAGAGCTTTATATCTGCTCTATTTAATTGATTTTTTTTTTTAAATAGCACAAAACGTGCACGGCTTATATATTTATTTTTTATTTCAAAATTTATTTAAATGCACTTTTTAAAAACAGCACAGATAAAATAAAAATCATGAGCAAAACAAGAACAATCATTCAATAATTAAAAAAAAAAAATTAAACCTTTGCACATAAATAAAAAATATTATTAAAAAATGTATTTCAATTTGTGATGCATTGTTTTCTGTGTTCCTGATTTCTAAATGAATCATTCCCTTGATTCACACCAATTTTTTTTCTATGAACAAAAAGTTGCGATTTTCTAGGCCTACGCACAGCGTGCTGGCGACTATTTTCAGGTGCTGCGTAAAATTATGCTGGAATGAGAGTACGGTTAGCCATATTGGCCAAGAAAAACACAACTTTTGCGTCTGTTTTAGTACACGATATAACTACAGAAGTGTCCAGATTTATATAGGAAAAATATTGATATATTATTGAGAGAGATGCTAATGGTCTAATCCGATTCAATGATCTATGCTAAGCTATACTAAAAGTGCTACTGCCAGATCTGAAGAACATTCTTGTAGATGAGCATCTGATACAAACCACATTTAACGGTCTTGTGTGAACAGCCTCACCCAAAAAAAGACAAAAAACGTATTTTGAGTGGAAAATCAGGTTCAGCTGCAATGTGAATAAATATTCCTAATTTCACACAGATACATATTTTCTGGTGCCATTTGAAATTGTAGAGCCTCAGATCTGCATGACTTTTCAGGAATATCTGTACGTGATGGCAAAAGACAAGGCAGCCAGAGAAAAAACATAAAATAAACAGAAGAGATCTCTTGGCAAAATAACTGGTCCTGTGAATTAAACAACATTGAGGGGAAAGGTTTAATTTCTACAAGTTCTCTCTCCAGTGAATCCTCATGTGGCACTTAAGGTTATCTTTAAATCTGAAACCCTTTCCACACTGACCACATATGAATGGGCTCTCTCCTGTGCGAAATCTCATGTGGTTATTACTCTTTCAACGCAGATCACATGAACATGGCTTTTCTCCAGTGTGAATATGCATGTGTCCCCTCAGGCTTACTTTCTGTGTGAAGCCATTCCCACACAGAGTGCAGGTGTAAGGCTTCTCTCCAGTGTGAACTCTCATGTGACTGTCAAAGCTTTCTTTACATCTGAAACTCTTTCCACACCGTTGGCTGGGCGTCTCTCCAGTATGAATTCTCGTGTGGACTTTAAGTTTTCCTTTGTGTCTGAAACTCTTTCCACATTGTTGGCAGCTGTAAGGCTTCTCTCCAGTGTGAACTCTCATGTGAATCTTAAGGCTTTCTTTTCGAGTGAAACTCTTTCCACACTGTTGACAGATGAAAGAGCTCTCTCCAGAGTGAACTCTCCTATGGACTTTAAGGCTTTCTTTTCGAGTGAAACTCTTTCCACATTGTTGGCAGATGTAAGCGTTCTCTCCAGTGTGAATCCTCGTGTGTACGTTAAGGTTTCCTTTATTTTTGAAACTCTTTCCACACTGCTGTTGGCAGGTGAAATAACTTTTAGTTCCTGTCTTTTGAGCTCTTTTTTGTGAGGAATTCTTTTTAGCTTGTGTCGATCTTTGTCCAGTCATTAAATCATGATGTTTATCATAATGGTCTCTCTCTTCTTCCCTTTCATCAAGTTCATGACTTGCCTTTTTTAATGCCATGAGATCTAGGGCAAAAACATAAAACAATTTAGAGATTTAAAGTTTAAATAGCAGAGTATAGAATAGTCTGTACTATAGAGTATAGAGTAGTCAAATCTAACAAGACCACTTTTATGATTTTTGGACAAACGGTTCAGAAGTTATTAGCAAAAATAGCCATTTTTCATATCTCCCGACCAGTAGGTGGCGCTGCGCCGAAACGCTGCATGTTGCCTCAGGTCATGCTTGTGATGATATGTGCCAAGTTTGTTTTGAATACGATAAAGCATTGCGGAGATATAGCCTTAACCCTTTAAGGTACGCACCATGAAAAAAGCAAAGGAAAAAATGTTTCTTTTCATTTTTTATTAAATTATGATAATAAAAACAATCAAAAAAAGTTTTAAATTAGACCCTACAGTATTTTAGATACAGTCCTCTAACAAACGGTTGAGACGTCTGTTCATAATAAAATAACAATATTCAGAACAAGTCATATTAAGTGCAATTTCTTGATCAATAAAACATCTGATGGCTGCTATTGATGGCTCCAAACACATCAAGTTTGTGTGCGTGTGTGCGCGTGTTGGTGCAAAACTTCACCCAAGATTTGATTAAAACATTTTCGTTTTTTTTTTTTTTTTTTTTATGTCAGTGGGAGAAAAAGAAAACATCCACTAAGCTTTACAGACACTGTTATGAATATGGTCAGACTACTTTAAACTATTGTGCAGTAAGGTCTTCTTTGAAGAGTTTTAAAGACGATTTAAAGAAATACAACACATACTTTTGGTGGTCATGCAACAGCACAAACTGGTTTTGGTGGTCGTGCAACAGCACAAATGGGTTTTGACCTGTTGTGCAACTGCACTAATGATTTTGATCAGGGGTGCAACAGCAGAGGTGCAACAGCACTTATTTTGCCTTTGGCCATTCATTTCTGATGGTATGCTGCAAAGCATTCCTGCTTTGCATTCATACACAGGAATACATGACATTTCTGGCATTTCCATCTCGACACTCCCTTTGGACAGAGGTTGCAGCGCCCCCGCTTGTTAGAGTGTAGTGGCAAATGTCCGAAGTTGTCATATTGTACATCTGGTTGTGGGTGGGAGGGTCTTGGGGTATTTGACTTTTTGTTTGACGACATCTGTGGTGGAGAGGATGATGAAGGTCGGCCAACATTGGATGCTGGCTTGTTGACTTGAGCCAAAGTGTGTGCGACTGCCAGACGGAACTTTTTGAGAGGTAGCAGTGCTTCTTTCAGGAGTCTGCAGTCCCGCTTGTAGACAAGCCAGGCATTTGAGATGCAGAGGTCTAGGATGTATCCAAACAGGGGAAGGTACCATCGCCTGGATTTCGCCGGGGTCTTATACATGTGTACCAGCATGTCAGACAGATCAATGCCTCCCATATGCTGATTGTAGGCAGGGATGAGTGATGGGCACGGGACAGCGACCTTTGCTTTGGCCTCTTTGCTCCACCGTTTGACAGAGGAAAGAGGTGTGATGCCACAGGCACTGCTAAGAAGGCTCACACATTTATTATCGAACCATTTCACTGCGAGCAGCCCTTCAGCAGACATAAAGTCAAAAGCTCCACGTCCTTCCTTCATCAGCTCTTTGTCCGTCTTTAAGGTTGCTCCACCCATGCGGTTTGGTCGGACAGTGCCAATGCACCTGATGCCCAGGTTCTCTTGCAGGTTCTGGACCAAGTCAAAACTGGTGAAGAAGTTGTCACAGAAGACGACTGAAAGTCTTGGCAGAGTGATGGTTTTGCAGAGTGTTGTCACAAGTTTGGCCCCTAGAAGCAGTGCCTCCTCCTGCTCAGTTAGGGCAACGTTGAAAAATGTGGACGCCCCCTGATAGAGCAGAAAGTCATGAATGATGCCAGATGAGCTGGCCCGGCAGAACAATTTAAAGCCCCACTTGTCTGACTTGTTGGCAATATACTGGCGGAGAGAGCCAGTCCTTGTGCCTTTATACGCCACCATGACCTCATCCACACTGTGCTGGTAAGTGGATGAGATCCGAAGACACTGCTGACGAAGCATGTCAAAAAGGGGGCGGATTTTGTAGAACCTGTCTGGACTGCCATTGCACTGCTGATTATCATTAAAATGAAGGTACCTGCGTAACAGCTTGAATCTTCTCCTTGGCATAATATCGGCTATCACATTAAATCGTGACTCAGTGCACCAGTAGTCATCGATGGCTGGGAAACTGAAAACACCCATGAAGAGAAGCATTGCCAGGAATTTTTCAATCTCTTCAGGACTGGTGCTGATTGGATCTCCCAGTTCCTTGGCAGCGTAGAGATTGGTTTGCTCAGAGATATGTGTAATCATCTCATCCGTGAAGAGCATTTTAAAATACTGAAAGGGTGTCTTTACAGCATCAGGGAGGTTAAAACTTGAGTCTGGAACCTGGAATGTCTCAATGTCTTCATGCCTCCACAATCTTCTTCTGCCTTCCTTTCCATCTGGGGGTGATGGTTCAGGTGTCTCCTGTAGCTCTGCCAAAGAAACAGTTTTCAGGGAGTTTTTCCCCATTCTCCTCTTCTTTTTGGACGGTGGTTTAGAGGATGAACTGGTTGAGGCAACCTCCTCCTCATCCATTGAATCAAAAGAAGTGTCCCCACTCTCTTCTGCTGGTGTGGGCAGATAATCTGGATCATCTACGGGGTCATCATCACTCAGATCCGCATCTGAGTCCTCAGGATTTTCTGGCACAAGGGCCAGAAAAGTGCGTGGTCTTAAACCTGTGGGATTACAAATTTAAGAATATGTTTGAAATACATTTTGTGCAACCCCAGATAGCATTGTGACATTGAGTCAATGTTGAAATTCCATCAGAATCATCAATTTGGTTGAGGTTGAAATGTCAATGCTAAATAATATTGGATCAATGTTGAAAATTCGATGCAAAATAAATAGTGGACCAATGTTGAAAATGCAATGCTAAATAATATTGGATCAATGTTGATAATTCCATGCTTTGCAGTATTGAAAAGACAAACATTGAATCAATGTTGATTTTTGGTCAGCTTAATTCTCCACTGGTGAGGCTTACTCAATCTATCTGTCCCATCATTCAACATGTTAAAGCAAATCCAAATCAATTGGGTACATTTCTGTGAAATGTGAGCACATTCATTCTCCTCAAAGGATGAATCTCCGCCAACAAGTGTGTGGATTAACAAAGAACTACTACCATAAATTTAACTCAATGGGACGAACCAGTTGATTATTATTAGTAGGCATATTGTTAATATTACTGTTTTAATTATTGTTTTAAAATCGCCTCCATCATGGAAAACATCGCAATCCTCCAGTGTTTTCGGCTAGCTACATCACATGCAGAGAGATTAATGACTGTCACAGAGTCCTTAATTCTTGTGGTCATCCAGTTATATAAATCATAGCCTTATTTAAATTTATAAAATGTAGGCTATTATTTTTATTTAAATCATGTATAATTTATATACATGTATTTATTTATCTAAAGAATACAGGGTTAATAAAGAATTTTGAATATTTTCCCCTACCGATCGAATGCGCCACAATCCAATCCAGGAGGGGGCGGTAATGCACATTCAGATCAAAGCGCGGCTTAACAGACTTCAAGCACGAAAAAGACAGAGACAGCACAGCAACCGTGTTTTTTTAGAGGTAAGTACAAAAAGATGAATACAATTCATCTCAATTTTCATTTCGTGTTTTCATTTATCTTTATTTCTTACAACTTGTGAGCTTCTCCTGGGCGAGTCAGAGTGAACTGCGACGTTAATAGAGTCACGTGAATGCCCTCCATACACAACCAACGCCAAGGATATTCTTTAATACATTGAATTTCAGTTTGTTTTTCACCAAACCAAACCCTATAATTTTTTTTATTAATCTTTATTTCTTAAGCTGGGCATACACGGTGCAATTTTGTCCGATTTCGAGCCGAATTCTGACTCGTGCAACTCTTATTTGGGTCGGGACGATTTTCTGCTTTGTCGTGTGTCGTTTGTAGTGAGGTGTTCGCGTGATTTTAGAATCAAAATGATTAATCTGTGCGTGCAACGAGTAAGATGTGCATTTGTGGATCCAGTGCCACGCATGCATTCATTGACTCGTTTGTGAGTGGATCCTATTTGATTCATATGAGTTAATGAATGCATGCGCGGCACCGGATCCACAAATGCACATCTTACTCGTTGCACGCACAGATTCTGACCAACATTAATACAAAATCGAAGTTTTGCATTCACAATTATGTGTATTTGTACAAAATGCTGCACATTCATGCAATTCTGTATTTAGCACACATAACCCACTGAGCAAAGCAATGTCCAAAAGACGTCTTTTCAATTTCTTTGCCCCTAGAGGCGTACGTTGAAAAGACGTCCACTGAGGAGCCAGAATGAAAGTTTTTATGACGTCTGTTTTTGACGTGTTCTGCACGTCCGATATAGACGTTCATGGAACCTCAAGGTTAAAATTTTTTTCAAATGTGCTCATTGTGGACATATTTTCCATTTGTAATTGCAAAGCAACTCACAGACAGTGTGTGTTTGTCCAGAAATCATGAAAATAAAAGACACTTTTAACATACCTAATGTCGCTTTATCTTTGCTTTCTCAGCCACAACTATTGTTTCACACACACAGTTACAGCAGCCAAAGAAAAGCTAACACAAATACGGGGACCAAGAGCCCAACTAAAGCAAACGCTTCCCACCACAATGGTGACTTCAAATGAAACATAAATATCAACATCTAAAGCTCTGTTAATTCTCAGTAAGAGCTTCTGTAGACGTCTGACAGAAATAGTCAAAGTGTGTCTTATGTCTGTGATTAAGGGCAGCACCAGTGTCTCAGTGGGAAACACTGTCTCCTCACAGCAAGAAGATCCTGGATTGAATCCCACGATTCTCTCACGATCCAAAGATGTGTGAATTACAGATGCTAAATTGTCTAAAGTGTGTAAAGGTGTGAGCTAAGTTTCTTTTATTTTCATGATTTCTGGACAAACACACACTGTCTGTGAGTTGCTTTGCAACTACAAATGGAAAATATGTCCACAATTTGAACTAGTTTTTAACCTTGAGGTTCCATGAACGTTTATATCGGACGTGCAGAACACGTCAAAAACAGACGTCATAAAAACTTTCATTCTGGCTCCTCAGTGGACGTCTTTTCAACGTACGCCTCTAGGGGCAAAGACATTGAAAAGACGTCTTTTGGACATAACTTTGCTCAGTAGAACATTTCAAGTTTCACTTCATTTTGTAGTACATTTGTAATGATTGATTTAAGAATTTTTAATATTTGGACTGGAAACAAGAAAAAATACCAAATAAGAAGAGCATTTTTTGCAGTGTAGTCAAATCTTTTGATCATTTATAATATAATAGGCCTTTGTTGATTACATTCCAAATAAAATAAACTACAAAAAATATATATTTCCTTTGCCCTGTTGCTCTGTCACAGACTTACATGAAGCTCATTCATTATGCAGCTCATTAATGCGAGTCCTTTGTTATCTCAGGTGCTATCTCATCATTATTCATTAGATATCACGCCTCCTCGCATATTGGCTTTGTGAAGAGAAACTGTCTTACAAATTTTAAAATAAGTGTATTGTTTTATGTGAATGAGTAGACTCAATGATTCTCACATCAGTTTGAAGAAAAAACTCTATACAAATACAGACAGGAGTCAAAAGTCTTGGGAACAGATATCTATTGTGTTTTGAGGCCTTAATTTTAAAACAATTTTTTTAGTTTTTTCAAAATCCGTGCATAAACATTTTTCTCTCAAAAATGCAAGCATGTACATACATGTTGCTCACATATTATGGTAGCCCAGTTTGTGCTGAATACAGTGTAATTACACTTTTGCCATTAATGTGTTTATAAGCAACTGAAAAAAACACAAATGTCAGAGCATGTAAAAACTTCTAAAGGGCCCAAAAAGAGCTCAGACTCCAGAGGGTTAAAGCAAACAGCTTTACAGGATTAAATATAAAACAAACAGTCATTCTGTCATGGAATGGACTATGCACTTTCTGTTAAATAGTTTAGAAATTAAAAACTACTATAGTGTGAACCTTTAAAACATATACACATAAAGAATCCTGCAGTCACTTTACTATTTCACAACATAGTGATTAGTGATATAAATGATACTGCATTAATAACTTGTCAGATTGTATGCATATGGTTCCGTTCTTTAATCTTTAAATTAGATCTTTCTAAAAAAAAAAGAAAAGAAATATCGCAATATATTGCCTTTCTTACAATATCGCAATATATCGTATCGTAACCCCTGTATCGTGATGCGTATCGTATCGCCAGATTCTTGGCAATACACAGCCCTATTGGATTAGCATCTATGCATTTGAATGACACTGTTATGCTGATTGAATTAGGATTGATGAGACAGGAATATTTGGGGTGTGTCCCTATTTCCTATACAACATTTGCATTGTATTGTTCAGAGTGTCTCGTCCCCTGCTGTATAATCCCTCCCCCTGAAATGTAGATAAGTTACAGTGTTCTGTACTGTTAAGTTAGACTTGTTGGACGACCACAGCCGAAAGAACAGCACGTGTCTCAATAAAGAGTAACGTCTGCTTGAAAGATATCCCAACGTCTCCTGGTCTCTTCTTCAAACGAGGAAAAGGAAGTTTACAACAAACCGTAAAATGATTTGGCGTCCATCTATCATGTCTAAAACATAAAGAAAATAATTTGAATTACAAACCATGTACACTTACAATGCTAGTCATACAGTAATACACATAGTCAATTTTAAATCATGAAATTAATAGTAACACCAGAATTGGTATTAATTCTTCAAATTTATTCTTGATATTTACCATATACAGTACAGAAATGGTGAAAGAATTATATTGATCAAATATTTTTCATCAAATATGTAATTAAATTAATAATTTTACTAACACTAACCCTTTTGTTCATTGTAAATAGCTCATTAACTGATTTTACCAACATTAGCTAGCTTCTCTACCACAAAATGACAACTCAACCGTTTGGTAGAGCATGTTTTGAAAAAATTATTTGACCCTTATAAGACTTAATTTTGTTTAATTAAGTTACATGATTCTGTTTAACAACTCCTCTGAAATGATAATATCTCAACAAAATAGTCTTACCTTTAAAAGTCCCACCGATATGCGTCATCAAAGGACGAGTTTGAAGGAATACTGAAAAGGCATGCTGCTCAAAGGCGCAGTACCATCTAGTGGATTTTTTTAGCATTGCACAACTACACCAAACGATAGAGATGGCTCATTCAGATTTAATTAAGCTTGATGCATTTTTCAATGAAATATTGTGACTTAAAGTGTGGTCTACCAAATGGTTGAGTAGTATCTTAAAGGGTTAACCCTCTGGGGTTCTTCGGGTCAAAAATGACCCGAAGCGTTTTATAAACAAATGTAAAAAATCGTAGCTTCATCGGAATGGTCCAAAACTTGGTGACTTTATTGGTACTTGGTATATGAACACCCCAAAAAAATTGGGGACAGGATTGGTGAATCTCTAAAACATCAAGAGTGCAGAACAGACAAAAAAACTCACACACAAAAACACAATTCGCTTTTGGAATGGCATGCGTTCATTTGTGTGTTTTTGTGTGCATAAGTGTGTGTGTGTGTGTGTGTGTGTGTGTGTGAGAGAGAGAGAGAGAGAGAGAGAGAGAGAGAGTTTTTTTTGTCTGTTTTGCATATTGATGTTTTAGAGATTCACCCCTTTACTGTTGAGTCCTTTTTTTCTGCATCCTGGCTTATTTGTAGATTGTAAGCACAAAAAAACTAATTTCCCATTCATTTCCTATGGGGGTCATTTTTGACCAAAGGTCCTGAGTGTGACTATTTTTTTTTTTACGACCACTTAGACTTTTCAAATCATGTCCCCAAATTTTTGGGTGTTCATATACCAAGTACCAATAAAGTCACCAAGTTTCGGACCATTCCGATGAAGCTACGATTTTTAACATTTTTTTATAAAACACAAGATCCACTATAGTGGTAAAAATGTGCTATTGCGTGATAAAAATGCTCAATGTGTCCACCGTATGGCTAGCCTGGTTTTACCAGACTCTCGTACATTTCATTTGTACATAGAGTCTGGCCACTCTCCATTGACAAGCGTTTACTTCCTTGAAGGCGGGCACTCTGTTGAAGTTTAAAACTATTGGATCTGCCAAGAGTCACTCTGGATCTGCCTAACCAATCACTAACGTTTGGTCGTGACGTATGTCACGCGCCGTTCGCCTTTGATTCTCACATTAACTATGCACACCACCTCAGTGTCAGTAATAAAATTCGGATTGTTATTTATTCACGGTAGAGAGGAGAGTTTTGTGATCTGAACGCGCTGCTCTCGTGGTGCATATCTCGTGCAATCATAACATGATTGTATGCTGTCAATAAAATGTAATATGCTTGGTATGATAAGAATAAATACTGCCGTGAATAACAGCCCAATTCAAATGTTTACGTGCTTTTCTTCTTTTATTTTTTGAGCGGTGATGAAATATTTTGCTCTTGTAAACACTTGCCAGTATTTAAAGAAATACAAGTCTAGAAATGCAAATTACAGCTCACGCAACCGTACAGTGCTCTGAAAGGGTCTAAAGGATATAAACAGTGAGTTTTGAAGTGATATATTCTTGAAAACTCAGAGATGTGGATTCGGACAGCAATTACATTACCACACGACCTTGGTGTTTGTCAAAAGCAGTCGATAATTCAGCCTGGGTTTTTCTCACGGGTGGTGGGAGACGGACGGCTTCAGCAACTCCTTCACCACTAACGGAGCGAGCTGAAAAATACATTTCCCGGACCACAACATCAGCAGTACAGCAGTGATTGTTCTTGCTCCGTGTAACGGGAGTTCGTTTGTTCAGGGAAGAAGGAGGCGGGAACCGGCGAACGTTTAACAACTTTTAATCAAATAATAAACACAAAATGAAAGTAAAAGCGGCAGCCCCTCACGGACGACTGCCGCGCACAAACATAACAAAACGCATCTTAAAATCCAGGCCTGGTCCTCTCTCGTCCTTCACCGGTGTCGCTCGTCCTTATATGCCTCCGTGCTCCCTCATGAGAGGACTCGAGACCGGTGTGTCTCAATCACGCACACCGATCTCGCTCGCTCGTCCATCTCGCCACACTCGGGTTTTAACTTCTGGACATTCGTCAGCGCTGCCACACACTCGCATCTTTCACCGCCGCCATTACTGAACTACAACTCAAACTAGCGCACGACATCAACGTCAGCGCTCTCAGCCACTCCCTCTGTTCTCTGATTGGACCGGTAAAAAATTGTTCGGGGGAAAACCTAAGCATACACCGCAGTCCCAGACGTAGTACTGAAGGAAAATGAAAATTGAGCGGAAGTACGTAGGAGGGCGGAGCCAGGCTACCGTATGGCACCGATCTCATTTAAAAAATGGCTTTCATGAGGCCTAGGCTTGACTCTAAAATGAAATAGCTTTAATAATAATAATACAAAAAAAAAAAAAATTATATATAAAAAATGTTTTATTATATTCAATGGGAAAAAATGGGTCATAATTATTGCATAAATATTAATTATAAATCATAAAATTATCTCAAAACACCAAAAAAGAAAAAATATTATTGAACAAAAATAAATTTCATTGATTTTACTCAAATCTTTTTTATCTTAATCCCGCACTTCGGTCATTTTTGACCCGAAGGTCAACCCATAAATTAAGAACCCCAGAGGGTTAACACTGTGAAGCTGCTTTGAAACAATCGGCATTGTAAAAAGCGCTATATAAATAAAGTTGACTTGACAATATCTTTAAAACTTTCAAGAACCTCAGTTTTAAAGGGTGAAATTTAAATATTACTGAGTTAGAACTCTATTCTTATTTAAATTAATGAGTACTCTATTTAGATCATCACAGGTAAAAGCAAAAAATGCTTTTCTTTTTTCCAGTCCAAATCAGGGCTGCACAATAATGGTCAAACTGATAATCACGATTATTTTGCTCAAAATCACGATTATTCTATCAAAAAGGGTAATGTAGTTATGGCCATTTTGCATGTTCTCTACCAACCTACACTTCACCCAAAAGGCCTGTAGGTGGCACACGACTTCATTTCACCAACTATGATAATCTCATTAGATGGTAAATCAATACAAAACACATGGTTTTGGCGAACACTTTGTAATCTGTATTCACATTAGATTTTTAATGTAACAGTTTGTTTGCAGATGAGACAAAACCACAGATTCAGATTGCCCTGCAAATTCGTAAAGCAAAGAACGGATGCTCTATGAGATAAAAACATTTCCCTGGCTGTCCCGTTTTCCTCTCATAGAAAACCATTATAAATAAAAAACTTAACATCACTTAATGTAGCCCACTAAGTGATATTAAAAGATAAAAGTTTCTGTATAGTATGCTTTATTAGTATAATGTTTACCAAGTTTCGTCTTTTAATGTCACTGTGTACATTAAGGCACGTCAAGCGTTTTCATTATGGGAGGAAAATGCTAAATTAAACGTGTTGTGTTCATATTCAGGGCTCATCTGCTTTTCTGTACATAGTATGCTTTATTAGCATGGTGTTCACTTAGTGTGGTTTGTTAATAACACTGTCTTAGTTAATTAAGCCACGTTAAGCTTTTTTCATGTTAAGCGTTTTAGAACGTCCCAGTGGCGATATCATTTTTAACTGATTCACATCATGAAAACTAGTAAAACCTTTAGGAACTTCAAAACATAAAACGTCTTGGTTACGGATGTAACCCTCGTTCCCTGAGGAGGGAATGGAGACGTAACATTAGTGACTAACGAATGGGGGTTTCGCTTAGAAGCCTTTCATCTTCGAGATTTTAGAAAACGCCCAATGGCAGTGCCAATGCCATGGGCATGCAGAATTTGCATACGTAACTCCGCCCCACCGCGTGGGTATAAAAGGACAAAAGTACGTGGCAATGTCGCTTTACGTTACCTGCTGAGGAGCCAAGACTGAACTCCCATTCCAGCAGCACAGCGGATATGGCAAAGGGACGTTACGTCTCCGTTCCCTCCTCAGGGAACAAGGGTTACATCCGTAACCGTGACGATCCCTTTCGTTCAGTCACTACGACGTAACGTTATTGACTAACGAATGGGGGTCCCAATATAATCACGCCACTCAGCTGTCTTCCAGTGCCCTGCGTAAGTGCGAGTGCCCTGTTGTAAGACTAGGACTCCCACTTATCAGAGGAATACCAAGGTACACTGTGAAGCATATTCCAGTGGAGATATGCCAGACCGCCTACCCGTAGGGAGGACTTAGAGAGTACACATATGACCCGCTAAGACATATGACTCCGATATAACACACATAACACATATATACACATAATAACACACATGACTCCGATTGCAACTCAATTCTGAAAAAAACAGAATTTTTAATTATTGGACAAAAAAGCTCCACAAGTAGTAACCTAGAATACTGTCTAACACTGTCAAGTGCTCGTCGTCAGTGAGGAACCTGGGTGTGCTCTTTGATACCAATCTTTCGTTTGAAAGCCACGTTTCTAGCATCTGTAAAACTGCATTCTACCATCTTAAAAATATATCTAAATTACGGCACATGCTCTCAATGCAAAATGCTGAACAGTTAGTTCATGCGTTCATGACCTCAAGGCTAGATTATTGTAATGCTCTACTGGGTGGTTGCCATGCTCGCTTAATAAATAAACTCCAGCTGGTCCAAAACGCAGCAGCTCGAGTTCTTACTAGAACCAGGAAGTATGACCATATTAGCCCAGTTCTGTCAACACTGCACTGGCTGCCTATTAAACATCGCATACATTTTAAAATCTTACTTATTACTTACAAAGCACTAAATGGTTTAGCTCCCCAATACTTGAGCGAGCTCTTAACATATTATACTCCATCACGTCTACTGCGATCTCTAAATTCTGGCCAGTTGATAATACAGAGAATATTCAAATCAACTGCAGGCGGTCGATCCTTTTCCTATTTAGCACCTAAACTCTGGAACAGTCTTCCTAACATTGTTCGGGAAGCAGACACACTCTGTCAGTTTAAATCTAGACTAAAAACACATCTCTTTACTGTGGCATACACATAAAACACTTTTTCAATGAAATGATTGTTAGGCTGCATTAACTAGGTCAGCCGGAACCGGGAACACTTCCCATTACACCTGATGTACTCGTTACATCATCAGAAGAATGGCAACTACGCTAATGATAGTCTCTCTGTTTTATCCCAAGGTTTACTGCAGTCAGCCGTATCCAGATCAGATGGTGGACCTGCGGCCAGACATGACCAACGCATGACCCTGAAGTGTCTGCAGAGACCGTGTCAATTAGACTCCCCTGAAATTGCATCGTCGACACAGCATCTTCAATAAACCCGTCTGACCTAAATACATAATACAGTAAGCTTCAGTTAACTATCAATGAGAACAAACATGTTTACATTGCTAAGGGTCTTGTGTAGTGATCAAACAAACATCAACAGTAGCTATAAAAGTGTGCACACATGAAGAGCAGATGGCTTTTTTAGGCAGTTCACGTTACCGAGAAGCCTCTAAACTAAACACTAAACATCCCATCAACTGATCTCTAACTTCTTTAACTTAAGCAAACACTGCTAATACATATATAATTAACAAAACCAAACATTCAAATGCTATAAAAGTGAGCACACTGAGACTGAGAGAAATAAACAGCAGATGCTGGCTATTTTCAAATAGTTCACGTTAGCTAATAATAAACACCACTTTAACATGATCTCTAACTTAAGCACACGCTTTTAATACACATTTAGTCATAACAAAAAAAAACATGCCCGTTTTAATGCTAGTAAAAGTCTGAGTACAAGGAAACGATCCACCGCATGCCTCTCTGCCACTCATCTGTGCTGATCTGTGTCTCGGGTAGATGATGTCACTCGGAGGGAGGCGTGACCATTTCCGCTAAACACACCTCAGTTTCTTGCACTAGTATCGCACACTCACTGACTGAAACGCAGAGTAAAAGTTGCGTTGCAAATGAAACCACTTTATTTCCCTTTTGCAATTATTTATTTTTGTTTCTCTCAATACTATTTTTTCTTTTGCAAAACTTATTTTCTTCTTTCAATACTTTATTTTTCTTTTGCAATTTTTTTTATTTTTGTTTGCAAAACTTTATTCTTTTGCAAATCTATGCGGCATTATTTTGACTCCATATAGAAATATGTAGAGGTTTCCAGCCTGAGCTGCAGGGCAAAATCAAATCCTCATCAGATCAGGCTGGGTTTACCTGGTCTAGGCCATTTCAGCAGCGACTCGCAGAACAGGATAGCGGATTCAGTCAATTAAAAGCGCTTGTCATTCCTGAAACTTTGCAGAATAAGTGGACGTTGGTCCTCTAAGAAACATGACAAAACTTTTCTTCAAATTGTGAATGTAGTTTAGACTACAGAAAGCAAGCAGTGCAGCCATTATAGTGCGATCGACAGAAAATCTCTATAAACAATGACTCTAACGGCACAACACATCTCTTATTTACATCGAGTATAAGCTTTGCTTGTTATAATGAGAGGATCTGCGAGCGTGTAGACTTGATGAATGACAAGTTTACTCCAACCAGCAGGACTGAGGACATTCACAAGACATTCTTCACAAATATCCAATGACTGAGTTCAGCTTTGAGAATGAAACCAACCTGTTTGTTCCTCAGTTTCTTCATCTTTCACTCTCAATGTTTCTTCAATCTTCAAGTCTTCACTCTCCTCTTTCTCTGTTTGTTCCTCAGTTTCTTCATGTTTCACTCTCAATGTTTCTTCAATCTTCACGTCTTCTCTCTCCTCTTTCTCGGTTTGTTCCTCAGTTTCTTCATGTTTCAAACTGAATACATTTTCAATCTTCAGGTCTTCACTCTCCTCTTTAATAAACAGCATTTTATAATAGTGTGTCACTTGTCTCAGTCGCTTCAGCGGGAGTCTTTTTGTGTGTTTGTCCTGTTTAAGATGAGAATAATTAACAGAAAGAAAAATAAATCCACATTAAATCTCTGAGTGTCTCAATCAGCTCTAGTTCAGTATCAGCTCAGTCTCAGTAACACTCAAAACTAGCACTACAAACTAATAAATAACACAAATTATACAGACACTATATATTTATTTATTTATATCTTATTTATTTCTCTCATCTCTACTTGCCAGAGACTGAACTCATGTTTATATGATGAACTGATTCACGATAGAGAGAGAAATGAGAAGCTGCTTCTGTTACTCATGAGTTTATTCTGTTACTTTACTGAACAATCAGTGGCCACTTTACCAAAAGCTAAATGTTTATTTTTATTCTTAAATTAAAAAAATATATAAAAAATAGTTTATTTACCCTGATAGTTTGAGGTGCTCTCTTTCCTTTTTGTGTGAGGCTCTACAAACTGCAGGCGGGTCAGGATCCATTGCGGCCCGCCAGTCTTCTGAGCTCCAGAACTTCTGCTCCTTTTTCTTGGCTGTGGACTCCACAGATGGTAGATTCAGCCAAGGGTGTTCTGGGCCATAGCTCAGCCTCAATGAAGCCGGGCTCTTCATGGGCTCTTCATGGGTGCCAGTCCAGGTGTCACTGTTGGTACCATCTGAGGGTGTACAGGAATCACTTTCAGCTGAAGGTTCCTTAAAAGAAACAATCAACATGTGAACAATGTGATACTACAGATTCTTACACTTGTTCACCAATCACCCATAACAATAACAGGGTTCAGTATCAGCGCAGTCTCAGTAACACTCAAAACTAGCACTACAAACTAATAAAAGAACACAAATTATACAGACACTGTATATTTATTTATTTATATCTTATTTGTTTCTCTCATCTCTACTCGCCAGAGACTGAACTCATGTTTGAACTGATTCACGATAGAGAGAGAAATGAGAAGCTGCTTCTGTTACTCATGAGTTTATTCTGTTACTTTACTCACACAACGTTAATAAGTGTTAGATAATGCAATGCAATGTTACTTTTAATAATAAATCATTCATTCTGCGTTGCTTGTAAAACTTTGAAGATGGTTTCTATAGATGTAAACACTGTAAACGCTTAAAACACAAACCTTTCTTCAGCAGAATCACAACAGATGCAGGAGCCCTGCGCAGCTTTATGACGTCACACCACCACAACAAAATAAAAGTCCCGATTACACACTCCAGTCCACATTCACAGAAGTGCACAAATACAAATAATACAAGAGATGACAGAAATTCAGAGTTGAATGTATTGGTGAAATACATATTTAAATACATGTTGTTCAATGATGTGCTGAAAATATTAGACTTATTTAGACTTTGTCTAAAAGTTAAAACGGTATTGTTTAGGGGAATAATATATGTAATATAAAATCTTGATTATAATCAAAAAATTTTGAGTGACAGGGAAGAGAAGACATTGTTGAATAAAGTCATTATTTTAGTTTATTTGTTTGCGCATGAGAAGTATTCTCATCGCTTCATAACATGAAGGTTGAACCACTCGAGTCACATGGACTATTTTAATGACATTTCTGGGAAATGAAAGTGTTAATTAAATTACTGTCTGTGGAGAGGTCAGTGAGCTCTCGGATTTCATCAAAAATATCATAATTTGGTTCTGAAGATGAACGTAGGTCTGACAGGTTTGGAACGACACGAAAGAGAGGAATTAATGACAGAATTGACATTTTGGGGTGAACTAACAGTTTGACGTCTGCATTGCTCAAATGAGTAAATGATCTTTGATGAGTCTTTATGATCAGTGTAAAGAAACCCTGATCTTCAATAAGTCTCGGTAGGTTTGATATTAACTTTAATATCAGTGAACAACAATATAATGTTACCTACTGTAGTTAAATTCATTTGTTTATAGAACCACGTCTTTGTACCATATTTTACATTTATAAATAGCATCGGCTCCAGTATATTGTGACTACCGGGTTCTGTTTGCCCTAACACAACATTAATGTTGGACATAATCAGGCTGGTCCTAAAGCTAGGACGCCGACCAACTAGTGGCGACGAAAGCAGACTGCGGAGTCGGCTCACGCCCTGACCCACCAAGCCGACCCTTTACATCCGATGGCCAAGTACCACGTCTGTTTTCATTATTCAAAGCGGGAAACCGGAAAGGCTACAGAGATATAAATCACCCATAACAATAACAGGGCATAGCTAAAACAGTGCTCTGCAAATTGGCCAAATGGCTCATTCAGATGCACATTGTGGACGTTATTGTGACACATTCATTTAACGGCTTGTGTTAATATGTTGAGTTACTTATAAATAGACCAATCTGAACAATCAGTGGCCACTTACCCAAAAGATTGTTAATATATATATTTTTAAATAGGCACATTCTGCCTGACTAGATTTATATTAACATATGTGAAGGTTTATGAAGTAGAATAATAGCTTTGAAATGACTGATATTTAAATTGATTTGCAGATAATCATCATTTACAGTAAATTCTGTTTGTGACAATGCTTGGTGCAAGTATAAAAAATTATGACAGAATTTTTTATATATTTTTTCATTGGAAACACATGCCTATGGTGACATTTCTGCAAAATGATATTGTGCTGCTTCTTGCACGTCACATCACAGCGGTTTGGAAATTAAATCTCCAGTGTGTGGTACAAAAATGTTAATGAAAATAATCCAACACTTTCACTAAACCGTACACTGAACTTAACTGACAGTAACACTGCTAACTATTAGTTTACAGATATTGCACTTTGATAATATAGTATTGTGGAAGTAACACGTTATGAAAATAAGTATTAATCGAAAATCTTTTTATTCTTAAATTTAAAATAATATATAGATTTGTTTATTTACCCTGATAGTTAGATGTGAAATTGCAAAACAAAGGTTAGAATTCTACATCATTGTGTGTTTTGTGATCCTTTTTTACATAAAGAATTGTGAATGCAAAGTCAAAGTGTTTATTTTCCAATGTTCAGTACAATGGGCAAAAATAGCTATAAGGCTGTGATACAACATTACCAAAACTAGTAAATAGACAACAAACATATTTAAAATCTAAATAGAATTGTGCGATAACTATGAAATAAATTAGAACTGTGCATGACACATTTACAATACAGCTTACAATATGCTAAAAAAATCTGTTTACACTTTACATGGTGTCTTAAATCTGACAACATTACAGGTCAGTAAACTGACTGACAGACACATCCAGTGCATTGAATATTTGAAAATGCACACATCAACCTCGTGCTGGAAATGTGGCAGTACATGTGGTGGGAAAGTCCGCATTCTGTGTTCTGGATTTTTGCAGTAAGCCGAGGTGGCGTCACTGGTGTTTTCATGTGATGCCAGCTTTTCTACAGTTTTGCTGATGATGCGAAATCACCCATAACAATAACAGGGTTCAGTATCAGCGCAGTCTCAGTAACACTCAAAACTAGCACTACAAACTAATAAAAGATCACAAATTATACAGACACTGTATATTTATTTATTTATATCTTATTTATTTCTCTCATCTCTACGCGCCAGAGACTGAACTCATGTTTATATGATGAACTGATTCACGATAGAGAGAGAAATGAGAAGCTGCTTCTGTTACTCATGAGTTTATTCTGTTACTTTACTGAACAATCAGTGGCCACTTTACCAAAAGCTAAATGTTTATTTTTATTCTTAAATTTAAAAAAAATATAAAAAATAGTTTATTTACCCTGATAGTTAGATTTGAGGTGCTCTCTTTCCTTTTTGTGTGAGGCTCTAGAAACTGCAGGCGGGTCAGGATCCATTGCTGCCCGCCAGTCTTCTGAGCTCCAGAACTTCTGAGGGTCCATGTTTCTTGTAACGCATGTACTGGGTTCGCAATGAATCCCACCGCTTCTTGAGCTCTTTCTCTGAGGGACAAAGTTAAATTTTGTAAGCATTAAGCCTAGTTATGTCAATTTCATGCTAATCAATTCGTCTTCACTTGCCTCGTCCACACAGCCATATCTTTTTTAAATATTCACGTGTATCAGAATGAGACATGTAAACACATGAGACAAGCGTTCTGTGTGTTCCCTCTTGACTCCGTCGTTTACTTGCTTCGTCACTTCTGTCTTTTCTTCTCGTGCACTGGTTCGCTAGCTGAACAGCCAATCGCATTACATTTTACATTACATTTATGCATTTGGCAGACGCTTTTATCCAAAGCGACTTACATTGCATTCAAGGTACACATTTTACATTTTGTCAGTTCTTGCTTTCCCTGGGAACCTTGGCGTTGCTAGCGCCATGCTCTACTGTTTGAGCTAGAGGAAAGCTGTCAAAACGATCAGATGGCCCGACTGACCGACGAGTGGCGATTCAACATGTCGAATCGCCCAAAAAATAGCCAACGAGGACCAACGTCAGCTTGGTGTGTTCCGGGCTTAAGAACAACAATTTTATGTAAGTTTTACTGTCAAGAGTGATGCTGAAGACATACCATTGACATTCCAGATTCAAGAAAAAGCTTGCAAAGCCTTCTGAAAAGTGTGCAGTATACGGCCCATAGAGGGAGGTAATGCAAATGACTGAGCTTGAAATTGAAACTTTTCATAAATTTATAAAAAAGATTTAAAAAAAACCAATTCTCAACTATAAAGGGTGTGTGTTGCTACTGGCTCCAAAAAGGACCATTTCAAAATGTTTTTAGTCAAGAGTTATAGTAGAAAAGAAGCCACTGATATTGAAAGGGATGCATAAATTCATTAAAATACATAGAATTTCCAGGAAGACAGACAACAAGGCTTTAAAAGAGTATGCCACCTACTGCTTCACCTTGCTGTTAAACAGCACACATCGAGAGGAGGTAACGGCTGTATTTGAAGAGATGTGTGTGTGCTCTTAACATAATCAGAGGAAACCGATGTGATGAACGCAGCCAAAGCAAAATATTACTTGCAGATCGAATACCTTTGGTCCAAAAAAGACTGAAGTGGTGGTTCCTGTTGTGTCGTCAGAAAAAAAGACCACGTACTGAACACCCACCCATCACTCAGAGTTCAAAACTCTGCAACCTCACAAGTGGCTTGTGGGAGAGGAAAGAATATTCATTATTATTTAAAATTAGCATGATTTAAATCACCAAAGTACACCATAAATATTGTACTTATCTGAAAAGCTGTCAGTTACCTTTCTGTCTAATGTTCACGTTTCATATATTTTTTTATATACCTATGCTCTTGCTCTTTTCATCAAGGTAATTGAATGCTTCTTCCAAACCGTATTAAACTGAACTGCTCATATGATCATGACTAGAGACAGAGATGTTGCATGCAGACAGACTCTATGGAAGGTATCATTGTATTGTTTTACATTGAAGATATGAAAACATATGAAAAAAATCAGGCAATATCAGAACACATTCATAAACACAAATCTCACTTGATAATCTGAAAATTAAGAACTTTTGCACGAGACCAGACTGCGCTGTCTCATGTGGGGTCCCAAACTGGTTTTCCTTCCTTGTGGGTCCACCTACACACACTTCAAGTTTGACATACTTCGTGAGGCCATGCCTTTACTATTCAGTACTTGTGGGGCCCTTTGCACATTGTCTTTCAGTTTAATACAAATCTATACCCTTTACTGTAAAAAAACAAGTCAGTTGACAACTGTTTAAGACACAGGGTCTTCATTCTGCCTGCTGTTTGTGGAACAATCCCTTTTGATTGGTTTGTCTTTTACCAACCAATAAACCACAATTTCCACAATTGCCTGTAAGTTTGTTACCTTTTTTTCAGTATTTGTATAATGTATATATTTGTAATTCATAAGTTTGAGTTTAAAAATGAACTATTCTACAGGGATGGCAATTTGTTAAGGGGATAGTTCACTCAAAAATGAAAATTCTGTCATAATTTACTCACCCTCATGTTGTTCCAAACCTGTATTAGTTTCTTTGTTCTGCTGAACACAAAAGAAGATAGTCTGAAGAATGTTTGTAACAAAGCAGATAGAGCAACCATTGACTACCATAGTATTTTTTCCCTACTATGGTAGTCAATGGTTGCTCTATCTGCTTTGTAACAAAAATTCTTCTAAATATCTTCTTTTGTGTTCAGCAGAACAAAGAAACTCATACAGGTTTGGAACAACATGAGGGTCAGTAAATAATGCAGAGCTGTATGCAGCCTTTTGGTATACGTGTTCAGAGAATATTTGTAAACAATGGAAATTCATTTGTGTTTATTTTAAGAACATTTTGTAACAATACATTTGTAATCTTTTCATGTTTCAGTTTTACGAAAAAGAAAGAGAAGAGGAAGGAGCATAACAGTAAAACTACATAATATAAAACTCTCTCTCTGAATCCTTTACCTTTAGAACTAAAAAGGCTGATTTCTTAACCAACATTTTGCCTAGATGTTGAAAGCATTCCCTTAGGGAAAACATTTAAAATTCCTTAAAATCTGACCATTTTACATTTAGCCATTTACAACTTCATACTTTGGGTGTACTTTATACTTGCAGCTCATGAGCATAGCTCAAATTTTTCTTTGCAGAGCAGATATCCGGTTTTTGATGTAAAATTTAATAGCCAGCCAGTCCCTCTGTTTTAGTGCTTCAGGCTCAGATTTGAGGCACAAATCGCAGGCAGCCTTTCCTGGAACACGACAGGATTCAGCTCTTCAAGTGGAAGACGTGAGAAAAACGCTGATACAACATTAAACAATCCACAAACATTTTGAAAGCAAAACATGTAATTTGTCAATTCTTGTAATTCATATACAGAGAATTTGCAATGTGAGCATGCCCAGCCTTTAGCACGCCTGGCAAACAAATTGTACCACACGTGCAGTTCACAGAGCGATGTATGTACAAACCCGATTCCAAAAAAGTTGGGACACTGTAGAAATTGTGAGTAAAAAAGGAATGGAATAATTTACAAATCTCATAAACCTATATTTTATTCACATTAGAATATAGATAGCATATCAAATGTTGAAAGTGAGACATTTTGAAATGTCATGCCAAATATTGGCTCATTTTGGATTTCATGAGAGCTACACATTCCACAAAAGTTGGGACAGGTAGCAATAAGTACAAAGTTAAAGGGTTAGTTCACCCAAAAATGAAAATTCTGTCATTAATTACTCACCCTCATGTCGTTGGACACCCGTAAGACCTCCGTTCATATTCGGAACACAAATGAAGATATTTTAGTTGAAAGCTGATGGCTGAGAAAGGCTTCACACAGGCCTCCATTGGCATTCAGTACATTGACACTTCCAAGATCCATGAAAGGCACTTAAAACGTCGTTACAAAGTCTATCTCACCACAGTGGCTCTACAATAATCATACAATGCGACGACAATAGTTTTTGTGCGCAAAAAAAAATCAAAATAACACCTTTATCCAACTTGTTCTCAACTTCCGTGTGTGCCTCCACGACGCATGCGCGAGAATATGACGTAGCGCCGGTGTTCGGGAATCGATGAAATACACACTTAAGCCCCATTTTGAGCACTACGCCGAGACCTAAAGCACGATCAATGTAGAATCCAACAGCTTAGACACGCGCGTCTTCCTCTGCTCGTAAACAAATCGCTTCTGGGTCATATGTCCGAACGCCGGATCTGCGTCATATTCTCGCGCATGCGTCGTGGAGGCACACACGGAAGTCGAGAACAAGTTGGATAAAGGTGTTATTTTGATTTTTGCGCACAAAAACTATTGTCGTCGCATTGTATGATTATTGTAGAGCCACTGTGGTGAGATAGACTTTGTAACGACGTTTTAAGTGCCTTTCATGGATCTTGGAAGTGTCAATGTACTGAATGCCAATGGAGGCCTGTGTGAAGCCTTTCTCAGCCATCAGCTTTCAACTAAAATATCTTCATTTGTGTTCCGAATATGAACGGAGGTCTTACGGGTGTCCAACGACATGAGGGTGAGTAATTAATGACAGAATTTTCATTTTTGGGTGAACTAACCCTTTAAATGTACATACTTTTCCGGCCTCTTATTGCTACCTGCCCCAACTTTTTTGGAATCGGGTTTGTATGTGTATATGTATACAAATCTGCAGATTTATTGTACACTAGTCAACATTTGAAGAGTTTTGAGTATTGTTTTTAAGACAACTATTATGAAAGGTTTTGATCCTCTTAAAATTTTGACTTGAGTAGTTTGATGGTACAAATCAAACTGTGATGGCATGGGGCCTCAAAACATTGATTTTGGAAATCGCATACATTGTGATCCGTACATGTGCCACTGTGGTGATTACCTGGTGCATGAATGGCCAAACCGTCTCCAGTTGAGTCAGCAGCTTATGCCAGCGGAGTGTGAAGACTGTTGTGCATTGTTCAGAGCAACCACAGGACCACAGTGCAGCAAATCACCAGCAACACCTTAAATGTGCCCATTTCATGCTAGTGATTTGTTGCACTGTGGTCCTGCGGTCCCTGTGAAAAATGCACAACAGTCTCCCCTCTGACAATAATGCACTGCGGACATAAAACAAGTCTGTGCACCACTTTAAATGCATACTCTATATAGTGGCACATGAACAACCCACAAAGCCCCATGCCATCTCTGTTTGTCCATTATTAAACTTCAATAAATCTGCAGCTTGGGAATAGGCAATTTTGCCAAAAAATTACAGCTGCATGAAAAGTGTTCATCCTGTAACCTGTGGACATTGGTTTATCTTCTAGGTGACAGTAGCTGTGAAACTTCGTTTTATGACCATGACTGGCATTATAGTTTTGATGTTCCATGGCAAAAAATGCCAGCAAGTTTTATGGAAAAGTTGCAAAATGGCGAAAGGCCAAGTTGCTCTGAGAGAAGACAGTTGGTCCGCATTGATGCTTCTGAGATCCTGGAAGTCAGCAAATGTCCAGCAAAAAAACATGTATCAGAAATAGCCCGACAAATGGTGATTGCATACCCAAAGTCTTTCAGAGATGATATTGATTCCCAGGTTGTAGGAAGTGGATATGATTCTCTCCTCAAACAACTGGTGTGTAGAATTGACAATTTTAAAAAAAGCTATTAGTACACCACTTTGTGGTACTCTAGAAGTATCAACAAAGAAACGAAACTTGTTATATGGTTGTATAAATTCTGATCCACAGCTACTAGTTGGAGAAACATCCGAATTGCAGCAGGAAAAGAAAGAGAAGTTGCTAGTAATGTTTCAAAATAATGAAAGTGATGTAAAGACAATCTATGACTTAATGACTTCTACTTACACCTGTCAAAGAAACAACATCCAATCTGGAAAGGAAACCAAAGATTTACTTGATGAGTGGCCATATCTTTTTCAGCCAGCAGGAATGAAAGCACACTTTAAAGAGCTCACTGGCATTGACATAAACAACAGCTTTGAAGAATCTGCTTCCAGTAAGTTCAGAAGAATATTGGAGTACTTTCAATTTCAGTGCACAGAAAGAGCAAGCAGAGCAGGGAGAATCCTCACAAAGTATAGAGCTGGAGGGGATCATGTTTGTGGGGCAGTGATGTTGCTGCTAACCCATTTCAAAAATGACCAAGACCACTTTCTTGTGATGGTAGAAGACACCTCTGTTCCAAGTGATATATGCTCAGAACAGCTTCCAGCAACACCATGTATAGTAGTGTGTGGTGGGTATTATTTACTATGATCTTGCAACACAATAATTCCTGGTTTCGGGTGACCAGAACTCAAATTCTGTTAAATATTATGTCTTACTGATGTTTGTGTTTGTTCAAAGGAGAGAACCCACTGACAGCCAGTGTGTACATGGTAGCAGTAGACCAGATGATTGTAAATGACCATCTCTTGAGTTTTACAGAAGCCCTGTATCTGATGTTCTCTCTTTACTATATATTGAACATCAGTTACCCTGTAGAACTGGGAGCCACACTAGAATTCTTGCAAAGGTAATTCATAGACTGCATTCCTTTGGTTAAGAAGCGTACAACAATTATTTAAGGATATTGTTTGTGTTGTGTTTTAAAGGTGCATCTTTAGGATAAATACTCATAAAGGTACCAAGGTGGAAAAGAGAGAGAAAAAGAGAGCGTTCTTTGTCAACCCCAGAGTATTGAGTCTGACGTCAAAAAATGCTGCATTTGACTGGGGAGAGTAACAGGTATAGAAGCTCTGTTGTCTGTTGTGCACTGTTGGGGAAAAATTTAATCTCAACAGTGTCTGTGGAAACCCAGGGGGGTAGCAGTGGTGGGATATCTAAAGGTGTCGGATAATTTAAATTAGTTCTAAGACAGAGGAAGGACCATTGTGTTTCTTGCTTTTAATTCAAATGAGTTCCAAGACAGAAAGGGGACCATTTGTTTATTGTGTCTCACCTCTTACTCAGGGTAAAACCTTCAGTGGTTTTCCACAGATGTATGGAAAATTACTGAGGGGGTTGTTTAGACATGGGGGGGGGGGGGGGGGGGTTAAGAAGCTTGTGGCTTCTTTGTGTCTCCAGTTCACACTCAAGGCAGCCTCGAATGGCTGCACTGACCGTGGTTCTTTCTTGCAAAAAAAAAAATCTTTATAAAGACAATTGGATTATGGTTTGTCTCTTATTAGTGATGTCAATTAATTAATTTTTGCCATAACAACAGATAATTACCCCTTAATTAAAAAATACTTACAGTATAAATAATGTGTTAATTTTCCTGATAGTTACCCCTTTATTCCCCCAATATTACATATTGTTCCCTTATTCCTACACATACTTACTTTAAAGTTACACTATAATTACCGAAAATTATGCTGTAAATTCTGTTTACTTACACATTACTTTCCGGGCCGTAATCTAAAGCGTTACCGAATATTTTTTGTGCGTTTAGATCTGTGTGGCCCTGAGAATCATAACGTTTTTCATAATAATTTCTAAATTCTTTATTTATCTCTATTGGATCCACAATTGTCTCTCCTTTTGTGTTTATTATTGTAGTTGTATTTTTTTTGTGCTTCCAATTGTTTAATTTGTTAAATCTTACCGGGCTTCTCCCCCTGTTCATAAATAGACTGATTTAACCTTAGTATGTTGGAGGCTGCCCTATCCGCTGTAGCTTTATTATACTGTGCTTTTAACAGCAACAGCTCTTTTTCTACTTGTGAATTCTTATCTCTAAACAACTAAGCAAAACATCTAAGCAAAACATACAATGGCATAATTTTTACCAAATATAAACGTGTCTGAGAGTAAACACACAATAGAACACTGGAACGTGAACTAAACGCTGCTAACAGCACGAACATCACAAAGACAAAACACCCCCTCCCAGCTAACTGGGTATACCCCTGAAATACACTACTTCCAACCGCTAACACCGTCAGATTCCTGAGATCTGAACTGTTGTCAGTATAGAAACAGTATCTCAACGTTCACCTGCAACTGTTTTCAAACAATGTATCCTTTCTGTACAGTACTTGCATTTACAACTTCAAAAAATGCCTTATCAAAAATACCTATGATATGTGGTTATTACGGCTGTGGCATTCCCTATAAACACAAGTCATTCTGTTTCTTCTGAATCCATTTGGATCTTCTGGATAAAGATCTTGGCCTCCGCTGGGAAAGTGAACTTGTGGACTTTCTCCTTGTAAGTCAGCACCAACGTGGATGGGGAAAGAATGCCATGCCGCACCCCTAGTTTACGCAGCTGGTCGCGAACAACATCGAACTGCTTCCGTTGCCTGTGCACCTCCATAGCGACATCAGCAAACAGCTTCACACGATGGTTCTTGTAGAGGATATCCTTCTTTGTTTTGGCAGCTTTTAGTACGGTTTCTTTCTGCTTGTAGTTAAGAAATCTCATGATTACCGTTCTCGCCGAGGCGTCGGTTTCTCTCTTTGGCCCGACGTGGTGAGCCCTTTCCAGGACTAAAGGGTGACGCATTGGGTTTAACTCCAGCGCGTCTGGCAGCCAGCTCTCCAAAAACCCACACATCTCGGAGCCCTCACAATTTTCTGGGAGACCCACCAGCCTAAGATTGTTCAAACGCAATCTTGTTTCCATATCGACCACTTTGTCCTCAAGATGTTTATTTCTTTTCTGTAAACTCTCGACCACCGCTTTCAAGTCGACCTGCTCCTCTTCCACATTAGACAGACGCTCTGTACATTCAGACATATCCTTTCTTGTTTCTTCTATAGCTTTCAGTACGTCATCAAATCGTCCCGCAAACTCTGTTTTCAGATTGCGTATCTCTCCCAATATCTCATCTTTAACCATATTTAGCAGCTGTTGGTCTTTGCCTGGTGGAATCATCGCGTTATTGTTCACCTCACCTTCATTAGTTTCTTTGCTAGCAGCGTTAGCATCAATCGTAACGTTAGCTTCCTTGCTAGCTGGCTACTCTATGCCATGCAATCCAAAGCCTGTTAATTTGGATTGCGTAGATGATTTAGGCTTATCTCTACTCCCTTTTCCAGTGCTAGGCATTTCTGCGCCAGTTTTACAATTTCAGAGAGTTTTTTGGCTCAACTGAAATGATTAGTCAGGATTGTTGTAGAAAGCAGGCACGAACGTGACCTTCTAGCTTGCGAAAATTGTTGCCTGGTCTGATGAGTCTCGATTTCTGTTGAGACATTCAGATGGTAGAATCAGAATTTGGCGTAAACAGAATGAGAACATGGATCCATCATGCCTGTGTAATGGTGTGGGGGATGTTTTCTTGGCACACTTTAGGCCCCTTAGTGCCAATTGGGCATCGTTTAAATGCCACGGCCTACCTGAGCATTGTTTCTTGCCATGTCCATCCCTTTATGACCACCATGTGCCCATCCTCTGATGGCTACTTCCAGCAGGATAATGCACCATGTCACAAAGCTCAAATCATTTCAAATTGGTTTCTTGAACATGACAATGAGTTCACTGTACTAAAATGGCCCCCACAGTCACCAGATCTCAACCCAACAGAGCATCTTTGGGATGTGGTGGAACAGGAGCTTCGTGCCCTGGATATGCATCCCACAAATCTCCATCAACTGCAAGATGCTATCCTATCAATATGGGCCAACATTTCTAAAGAATGCTTTCAGCACCTTGTTGAATCAATGCCACGTAGAATTAAGGCAGTTCTGAAGGCGAAAGGGGGTCAAACACAGTATTAGTATGGTGTTCCTAATAATCCTTTAGGTGAGTGTATATAAAATTATTTACATAAAATTAGTTAATTTGGGGATTTGGAGAAGGCATTCGACTGTGTCCCTCGCGGCGTCCTGTGGAGGGTGCTGGGGAAATATGGGGTCTGGGGTCCTTTGCTAAGGGCTGTCCGGTCCCTGTATGACCGAAGCAGGAGTTTGGTCCGCATTGCCGGCAGTAAGTCAGACTTGTTCCCGGTGCATGTTGGACTCCGGCAGGGCTGCCCTTTGTCGCCGGTTCTGTTCATAAATTTTATGGACAGAATTTCTAGGCGCAGCCAGGGGCCGGAGGGTGTCAGGTTTGGGGACCACACGGTTTCGTCTCTGCTCTTTGCGGATGACGTTGTCGTGTTGGCCCCTTCTAACCAGGACCTTCAGCATGCACTGGGACGGTTTGCAGCCGAGTGTGAAGCGGCTGGGATGGGGATCAGCACCTCCAAATCCGAGGCCATGGTCCTCAGTCGGAAAAGGGTGGCTTGCCCACTTCAGGTTGGTGGAGAGTTCCTGCCCCAAGTGGAGGAGTTCAAGTATCTAGGGGTCTTGTTCACGAGTGAGGGGAGGATGGAACGGGAGATTGACAGACGGATCGGTGCAGCTTCTGCAGTAATGCGGTCGATGTACCGGTCTGTCGTGGTGAAGAAAGAGCTAAGCCGTAAGGCGAAGCTCTCGATTTACCGGTCAATCTACGTTCCTACTCTCACCTATGGTCATGAGCTTTGGGTCATGACCGAAAGGACAAGATCCCGGATACAGGCGGCCGAAATGAGTTTTCTCCGCAGGGTGGCTGGGCGCTCCCTTAGAGATAGGGTGAGAAGCTCAGTCACTCGGGAGGAACTCGGAGTAGAGCCGCTGCTCCTCCACATCGAGAGGGGTCAGCTGAGGTGGCTCGGGCATCTGTTCCGGATGCCTCCTGAACGCCTTCCCGGGAAGGTGTTTCGGGCATGTCCAACCGGGAGGAGGCCCCGGGGAAGACCTAGGACACGCTGGAGGGACTATGTCTTCCGGCTGGCCTGGGAACGCCTCGGTGTCCCCCCGGAAGAGCTGGAGGAAGTGTCTAGGGAGAGGGAAGTCTGGGCATCTCTGCTTAGACTGCTGCCCCCGCGACCCGGCCCCGGATAAAGCGGAAGAAGATGGATGGATGGATGGATGGATAGTTAATTTGATATATTCATATGATATGCTATTATGTTGTATATTCATGTCATTGTTATCCTATGGACTACACTATTATTACCATCAAGGACATGAATTTATTGAGGAAAGGAAAATTTGCCAGGGACGTGCTGCTTATTCAAAGAAAGAGCTTTATTAGCACAAACACACAACCATGTACAAAACGTAGGAGATCTGCCCACACAACAAATGGGAAGCTCACGAGAAGCCCAAAATCCTACAGCACCATGAAGTGTCTGTTTTCCGCTTCAGTAACTAGCGGCATTCTGTCTGAATTCAGTCCATTTTGCAGACGTCTGTGGTGCGTTGCCCTGTACTTTGGAATCGCCTCTAATCTCGACTGCAGCGTGGCACAGAGCTCTGTGAGCTCCTGGCTGCGAAAGGATGGAGGTCGCACAATCCATCCAGACACCCCGCCAACGCTGCCGTCTTCCTCATCAGACATCAGGTCTATGGTAGCGCACTTCCAAAGGCCCACCTCATCCTCAGCTAGCACACTCTGTCTTGCTTCTAGCAGCTGTAAAAACAGCCAATAAAGACAATCAGTATTGCGTGATGCACTGCGTATATGGACTCAACACATCTATTAAGTCACATTGACCAAAAACGGATCTAATCTAACAAATCTTACCCTCTTTCTTCTCGCTCGACTCCGAGCTGAACTCTTCACAGCTTCTGCCTGCGATGCAAGATCTGGATGTTTGAACCTGAAGCTCCTGCGTACGGTCTCGTAATATGTCTTACAGGCAGCTGGAAAACAATTAAATGAGAGTGATATGAATAAAAAAACAAGGTGTAAAAGAACTTAAACAATAAAAACAATAAAGGAGAAAATAGTAAAAGTTACTTACACACAATGTCATCATTATCAGCATCATGTAAATCTGGACTTGCAGACATAGCTCTGAGCAAATATGAGGTCACTGCCTCGTTATGAGGCGAGGTTAGTCTGTGAAAACAAAATGTACGGTTAAGATCGGTATCTATTAACGGATCTATATCCTTATACAGGAGAAGGAAAGCATATTCTTTGAATCTGACCCTTGCTCCGGTTCGTAGCGCCTACAATTTGTCTCTGAGTTGTGAAGACGGCGTACTGCTTCCTGTAAATTACAAGACCAAAAAAAAAAAAAACACTTTTATAAAGCAACTTACAATTGCTCTTTTACAAGGCTACTTTTAGCTTGTGCTACTTAAAAAGAGCTTAGCTTAGATAGCAGTCTTACCGCAATCTTGGGATTGTGCACCCGTCTTCTCTTCTTAGAGTTAGAATGTTCCACACAGTTTTTCGAGTCCAAAGCAGCCAACTTATCTTCTATGGACAGCAACCTGGAGCTTACTAAAGTGAACTGCTCATTTACATTGGCAGCAAACTGAGTAAGCTGACGAGACAGCCCACTGATAGCATTCAGCAGTTTCTTCTCGCCGGTCTGCGGACTGGCTGAAAGGGGTTGATCGCATCCATGCAGAGGAGTTGAAGGGGACCAGCCTTCAACCAGCCATTGTAGAAACAAAACAGCAAAAACACAGGAATCACAATCCAATCACATGTGAGGTCATTGTTATACGGAAGAATTCGCGAGACGAGCTCGCATGTCTATGATATAAACAAGCACGGTGTACCTATAAAGTTCTGTGATATATATACACGGTGTGCCGTCAGTTGAAAGGTGGACGTCCCAAGACTGAAGAAAAGACCTCGGCGCCTTTATGAGCATTGCGACACTGAACTGTCATAAACAGTTATTTGACCACAGAAAGCGAAATTTCAAAAATGGAGTTTGGGAGAAACAAAATCCAAAAGGGCTAGGTCAGATAACATATCCAGTCATGACCCAACCGGTGGGAGTTATGTACCGTCTGTGTGTAAAGACCTTGAAGATAACTTGGCTGGAGTTGGAGAGATTGATGAAAGTGAAATGCACGAGAACCCAGAAAAAGAAGTGATGGAAGAATCTGAAGAAATGCACCCAGCGACTGAGTTAATAAATCCACTGTGCATAGTGGCATGACTACAGTGACCTTTTCTTTGGTCTTGCTTAAATGCACAGTGGATTTATTAACTGTCAGTCGCTGGGTGCATTTCTTCAGATTCTTCCATCACTTCTTTTTCTGGGTTCTCTGGGTTCCGTTGAGCTCTAGGAGACCGTGATGTTGTTTGCACGGAATGCACATTTTACATTTGTGGCAAAGCCGGATTAAAACTAATTGTTTAAATAAATTGTTTTGTTTATCTTTTTTTACATAACATTGTCCATTGCTAATGACACACAATAAATAATCTAGCATACTTTCATTAAATATATAAATTCAAGCTAAAAATTAAGATTTTATAATTAGGCTACACTGAGCCTGATCTATTTATACCTGAGATTTTCTTAGAATGAAGTTAATACCTTTTAGAAAAATGTAATTTGGGGTAAAACTCCTGCTACTCTGATTTGCATTTGTATAGCTCACAGCATTTTCATTTACATGTTAAAGCCTCCCCTGGAATTAGGGGATGGGGGGTCATGGGGGGTCAACTGCCAAGCAAGACCCATGTCAATGTCGGACAATTCACGGCAGTTTTCGGTGTTGCCTGCAAATTGCCGTGTGCAGTCGTAAACCTGAACTTCCACGACAATCTACAGTGCCGCTTACTGACCAAAATCCCACTTTTCATTTATGTTCAGGTATGTTAATTTGATAATACGTTTTTACAACAGATTTTTACTAATTTAATGTGTGACATGTCGTAATAACGAATGTTCAACTTGGTAGTGAGATATTCTCAGGTTGAAGGCAGCCTAGTTTTTGTCTGGTCATGTGATCTCAGCATGTCTGACCCGCTCCATGTCAAATAAAACCACTTTAATTATGACACTCTTCAAAATATCCTTCATTTCTGTAGAGCTGGACATTTTAATAAGGATCAAATGACTGAGTTCAGCTTTGAAAATGAAACCAACCTGTTTGTTCCTCAGTTTTCTCATCTTTGACTGTTTCTTCAAGCTTCACATCTTCATGTTTGACTCTCAATGTTTCCTCAATGTTCACGTCTTCATGTTTCACTCTGGTTGTTTCCTCAATGTTCACGTCTTCATGTTTCACTCGGATTGTTTCTTCAATCTTCACGTCTTCATGTTTCACTCTCAATGTTTCTTCAATCTTCATGTCTTCACTCTTCACTTTGATAAACGCCATCTTTATAATAGTGTCACGTGGTTCTCAGTCGCTTCACCAGTAGTGCTGCAGTCATCAAGTGTGACTAAAGCAGAGGAACATTGTGTTTTTATAGAGGTTTCAGGGGGCCGTCCTTACAGGTGAAGATAAAGCACACAAAGCATGTAAAGGATGTGAGCAGTTATAGGAAGATCTGATTATCATAGACATCAGGAAGAGTCACACCTCCATCCATTCATTCACACTTAACTCAGATATCGATTAGCATCAACAATCACACCAATTAAAGTCATGAGGCAGAAGCAGCAACAGCCATTAAAGACAAAAGGTGAAAAGCCTCACTTACCATGATTTTACATTTGTATTCCCACACACCTAAAGCAAAAGACATTCATTTTAAAATGTTTACCTTTCTGCTGACTTTCCACGGTGAAATAATTTCACCAAAATAATGTAAAAGTGTGTCTTGTCGCTGTAAAACCATGGCTAGTGTTGTCTTTTGTCTCTGTGATGCTCTTGATGATTCTGCATCATTACTTTAATTGGTGTCATTGTTCTTGCTAATGAATTTGTAAACTACCACATCTGATGGGTGCGTAGCACACATGTTAAAGCCTCCCCTGGAATTAGGGTCATGGGGGGACAACTGCCAAGCAAGGCGCTCGTCAATTTCGGACAATTCACCGCAGTTTTTGGTGTTGCCTGCAAATTGCTGTGTGCAGTCGTAAACCTGAACTTCCACGACAATCTACAGTGCCGCTTACTGACTAAAATCCCACTTTTCATGCAGTGATTAATGTTCAGGTATGTTACTACTATGGACTATTTCCCTCTACCATTGTTTAAATTAGTTCATTTTGAAGTTAAATTGAATTTGGTTATGATATTATCTGAGTAGTATTATAGTAGTATAGGTTTTAAGATCTTGAATATACAGAAGGGTGCACACTTCTTATATTCAGGGATGCAAACGGGTGAGGGGTAAGAAAAGGTGAGAACATTGCGTAGCTAGAGAAAACATTCTCAGAGGTCAGGACACTTTTTTATATTTGTACTTTTCATGCTCATTTCTAGTCAGTGTTAAGGGGGAGGGGGAGGGGGGGGGTACCAATATGGGATACTTTGTACACCACCCTGTAAGTTAAACGCCATTTATTCGGATGTTTAGCCACCAGAATTTCAAGGGCCCGCATCTTTTGTTTGCCTGCATGTTTCAGCCTTGCCCGTTTATCTTTGACGCATTTATTTTCATTTTTTATTACCTTGTTATGTCACTCTTCACAAAACAAACGAACAGCCTGAAAGGACAATATGTTGTGAAATGTGCATATGGGGATTGTATAAGATCTTGCTATTCGTTGGTCAATTTGAACTTCAATTTCAAACGCAACTGTACAGATCCAAAATACAAAACACTTCTTTGTTATATGTAAGAGCTCTTCAACTCTAGTCCTGAAGTGACAGTGTCTTGCTGAGTTTAACATTTTCATTTCAACATTTGTGAAAATAAAAAGTTTTTTTATTCACAAAAGTCGTTTTTTTTACACACACACACACACACTTGGATATGTGGTTACTCTCCGTAGGCATAATGGTTTTTCTAATGTACAATCCCCCTACAGTAACCCTACCCCTAAACCTACCAATCACAGAAAACTTTTGGCATTTTTTGAATTTCAAAAAACACCATTTAGTATGTTTTAGTATGAGGACACAGATGTCGTCATAAACCATGTTTACGTTGTAATACCCATGTCATTATACACATTTGTGTCCTCATAAACATATACATGAACATACACACACTAACAGCAGGCCCTGACAGGAGGAGGACAGAGTAAAGGTACACAGGACCTACAATTTCCACACTTTTATTAGCCCTGGGTCCAGTGGACCCGAACATCCTGTGTGTAATATAAAGGTGTACAGTGTGTGGTCATTGAAAATGTGTTCTGATATATATTCCTCACAGAAAATGAGCCACGGCCAATGAGTCTCAGTTTGAAAAAAATAATTAATCGTATCGAACCCCATACAAGGGTTAAATCACTCATTAGCCAATGGTTTGCAAATATATCATGTGATAACTTTACTTGTTGAGGCACATGATTATTACCTCATCATTTACTAGTTGTATTTGACACGTGAATTTGCCCTAATAATGCATTTATTAATGATTTATTGGCTAGAAGTTGAAAAACATGGCTTTGGCTCATTGTGGTAATTAAACAATTCATTAATAAAAATAAGTTATTAGGGAATTCAATTATGATGACATTTAATTAATGGTAATAGGCATTAATTATTATTTCATATTAGTGCGCCCATATTGTAAAGTGTTACCATTTATTTTGTGACCCCAAAAAAAGATATTAATTGAATTTGAAATGGTCTCATTTGTCAGAAAAACTCTGGTCACAAACTAAGTTTCAAATTAAAGCCATTTTGAGTTGGTATAAAGACACATCTATGTGTAAAATCTATACTTGAGATTTATTGGCAAGAATAAGAGCTGATGCGAGGAAAAGTGCTAATCACACAGTGCAATTCTGTTAATGTCATTGCAGAGCTTTAAAAGCAATCTTGAATCCTGGAAGTTGAAGAGACGTAACCATGTGACCGGCGTGTGTACGTAAGGTAAATCTAGAAGAGTCTTCAGAGCTACTCCTCACCATTCACTGCAGAGACAAAAATAAACCACAGCAAATGAGAAAATGAGTACAGTTGGGTTTTTTCAATGAGGTTAGAATGTAAAATCTACCTTCTAGAATAAAATACTGCATTCTTTGTCAGACAGAAATGCACATTTGACAGTAAAATGGTGGAGTAAATTCCTGTTATTAACAATAATAACATTTGTAAGTTAACTCCTAATTTATGTAAGTGTCAGGGTCTGGTTGTATAAAACATTTGAAGGTAATTAGTTATATTTAATAAATCCACACAGTGATCCACTAGAACAGAGCAACATACAACACATCCAATAACGACAACACCGGACAATGAACTGAGAACAGAACCAAACATCTATACAGGTGTTATATCTATCTATAGAGGATGATGATGAGTGCACAGCTCAACGTAATGAGTGTCCGTCACAACAGATGAAAGACGAAACACAACAAGTCCAAACTAACCTGACTGAGGCTGCTGTTGAAGTATACATGTAAACAATCACCAGCCAAAGAAGTGTGTTATTAACGAAGCATAAATGTGTGTGAGAGAGACTTACTTGGGCACGGAAGGCTTAAGTCGATGAATTGTGGAAGGTCCTGGTTGGGAATAATGTTTGTAATCCATTGCTGATACTGTGAGACGCGGGTGTACACATTGGGTACGTCAGGTAAACCACAGCCAATACCCCAGCTGGTGATGCCAAACTGAACCCATTTTGAACAGAGCTGACTCATTATTGGACCTCCAGAGTCCCCCTGCAGACAGGAAGAGAGAGAAATCAAGCATTAGATGTTTAAAGATACGGTAAATCTTGAGACATTCAGGAAAACACTGTATGCAGTAATGAGTAATAATCATCTGGTTGTTGTACACAGTATGCGTCTACGCCACCACCAGGAACGCCAGCACAAATCATATTCTGGGTGATCTGTATATGATTATTCCATTGCTTCAGTTGGTTATAGCACTGATTATAGTCCTCCACAAAAACTTCAGTCTCCTGCAGAGTCCCAGGAGAAGGTCGATTCACTGGACACACACAAACACAAACAATCATGATGTCTTTATCTGAATGAATCAGTCAAATCTAGTTACTGACAGGACGTACAGAATATACCTCCATCTGCAGTTTGTCCCCAGCCTATGATCCGACTGCTGGTGCCAGGAGGGACGTCACTGCCCTGGGCTAGCAGACACACTGGACTAATATAGTCATTAAAGGTGACCGGAGAACACAAGTGCAGCAGGGCCATGTCATTGTCGTCAGTCGTTGTGTTGTACGAGTTGTGAATGTAGATTTTTTGTACATTTCTTACGATTTCATTCTCATTTTCTTCACGCTGTGTCATCTTTCCCAAGTGCACACGTACACTGTCCTCAGTAACACTGTCATCAGGCCTATAAAACACACATAGAGCAATCAGAAAACACAGGGGTTTTAAAGTCTGTATGTACTGTGTGTGTTGATGTGGCTCTGACCCAACGAAACAATGAGCTGCCGACAGCACCCATTCACGGCTGATGAGGGACCCGCCACAAAAATGGGAGGTGGAGTCGTGCAAACTAACCATCCACGGCCACGCACCCGGACGGGCATCAGCACCGCCCATAACACGAGGGTTCAAAGGGTCATGAGCACAAACTGTGAGAAAGAGAGAGAATGCTCCAGATGACAAAAGCTTTTCTGTTAGAAAACCATCTTATTAAAGCGTCCATATTATGTTTTTTTGAGTACTGTAATATCACTGTTTGTCAATGTAAACGTTCTGTAAAGTCAAAAGTGCAATAAAATAAAGTGATAAATAAAGTTATTGTCTTCCAAAAGAAAGAATCGACTCTGAACCTCCTTTACGAGTCATTTTCTACTGACAGCTCTACTAATGATATTTGGATAATGTCCGCCTTTGTTGTACATCGTCCGCCCGGAAACAACTTGTCCCACCTTCAAACTAACGACTGCTTCTCAAATCTACAGAAGTTCATATAAAAAATACAGTTCAACACGGGATTCGCCAAAGTTAATACAGTTCCTGTATGTACAATTTATGGTAATAGCCAACCGGTAGACCAATCACACCAGACTGGGCCATCTGACCAATCAGAGCAGAGTAGCTCGCGGAAAGGAGGGATTTAGAGAGACTGATTCATCTGACGAGTCATTTGAGAATCCTTGAAATTTTTTTTTTGACCTTTGATGCATGTAAACCTGTTGTAGGAGACTCCAAAACTTAATCAGGAGCCTTTAAAATAGCATAACAGGGGCTATAAAGCTGCCGTAAGATGTTGCTGATGTTTTAAAGGTCCCGTTTTTCGTGTTTTTTTGAAGCTTTGATTGTGTTTACAGTGTGCAATATAACATGTGTTCATGTTTCACGTGTAAAAAAAACTGTATTTTTCACACAATTTACTTATCTGTATACTGCTGTTTTCACTGTCCTCAAAACGGCCTGAGAATTTCCTCGTTCTATGAAGTCCCTCCTTCAGAAATACGTAACGAGTTCTGATTGTGCCAGCGGTTCCCGTGTTGTGATTCGACAGCAGTTTAGCGCACGTTGCCCGGAAAGGTCACGCCTCTTACCATAACGGGGAGATGAACGCGCTCAAACTACAGCCCCTGAAGGCCAAACAAAGGTGATTTGACTCCGGGATGAAAATAACAGCGTCTGGACGACATGGCGACAAACGCAACCGAACCGAACCGAACGCAACACTCCCTCTACTCCACTCGGGAGCAACAAGACCACGCCCCCTTTTTCGCGTATTCTTGTGGGCGGAGGTTAGTCGACAAACTGTTCTACTGACGTCATTAAAGCAGGAAATACCAGGATGTAGTCCCAACCGGCCGTTCGCTGTAGGCTTTGAAAGGGAACTTCTGTAAAATAAAATATCTCGCTTGGCATTGAACTTTGAGCTTTATTATTTTACAGGTATTATTTATGCTCTAACAGCAACATTACACACTAACTAAAGTTTGAAAAATGGGATCACGAAGAACAGGACCTTGAATAACTTCGGCCAGATTTAACCACTCAAGTGGACCTCCATCTCTCTACAAAAGTCCACCCTCTAAAGACATGCCAATCATGTAATATATACTATTTCAGGACACCTTATCAGTCAAATGTCAGGCAGGAAGGACATTTTCAGAAAAATCACTTTATCCAACTTATAAACAGAACCTGCCATAGTGACAGAGCGGTAGAGAAATAATATTTGCCTCTGTCCTTGAGCGTAAGGTCTTACCTTGGACACCTATGAGCAGTGCCACAGTCACACACATCTTCCACATCTTCACACAGACTCTCTCTTCACTGGTAGGATGGATGTCTAGGGCAGTTTGCTCCTCTGTGCCTCTCACAGCTCCTTTAATAACGTCTCATATCTCTAGTATCACTCTTCTGCCCAGTCGTTTGCCACGCCCCCTTTTCCATTTTCCACAATCTTCATTCATTCCTGTACAAAACTTAGCTTTAGTCTGTCATTGTTCAGTGAACAGATGCTCTATTGCTGATGACACTCTTCATCGTGATCCTGCATGGCCAAGCACTACACATTCAACTTCTGTACAGTTTGTTTCTTAATTTCAGTTTTAATAAAATCTGAGGCTTAAGTGTTCTTTTCTTTTTTTGCCAAAGAAAAATACATTAAATTACTGTGAATGGATTGAAATGGAAAAAGACATTCCCTAAAATCCAGTAGCCCCAGCAGTGCCTAAACACTTGAAACCTTCAGGAGTATTTTCCTTTTTAAATAACCAACTGGCAATTTAAAGAAATGCCCTACTAAGGAGACCAGACGTCCCCGTTTTTGGAGTTCTGTCCCCGGAAATGTCCCCGTTTTACAGCTCGTTCAAACCAACCTAGTGTGTAGAGATTTTTTTTCAGCAAAAGATGGCGCTACGAGCTACATAACCCGAGAGCAGAGCGCCATTATCATCAAATATCAAAAGAAACACTGTTATCGCTTTCAAGGTAGTAACGTACCAACTATTCATGTTATAATAAAGTAATACTGTTTGTACAAGCTTTATAACAGGCCTCAGCAGGATTGTTTTAAACTATTTTAAACGTCCCCAAAAGTTTAATTTCCACACATCTTAACTATGAAACAACCTTAACAATTGCACTTCCAACAAATACATTTGCCCTGTTAAAATGTTAAAGTATTTGTTCAATTGTTTTATTTATCATATCATATTTATGTTGTTTAATTTATGTAATATATTTTTGAAAAGTTATAATTTTGTTATAATATTGTTTTGAACTGCTTACTACAATGGTTATATTAACAAGTTTTCATTGTTTTTGTTTTTTTTGGCGGGTGCGGTGAATTGCAATTAAAAAACATTCAAAAATGTATTGTCCCCATTTTTTAATGAATAGATAATAACAAATGAGATTTCAGTGATACTTTGAGCACTCAAATAGGAAATGTCCCCGGTTTCCATTTCATAAATCTGGTCACCTCATGGCATTCACTTCACTCAAGATCACATCAGAGCTTAAACTCACTGGGATCTCAAACAGAGATACACAACTGTACTGTTCAAGAATAGTCCAATAGTTGTGCATGTCAGTTAAGATAGAGACAGCATTTGCATATCTATATACGTTAGTACTAATCTGTTAGATTAATTTTAAGGTTCACTATCTGCAGCCTTGAAGCGGCTCTCAGTCATCAGATGGAAACAAACGCCTCAACCCCTGATGTGTGGCAGCAGCGCCAGATCTCTGGAGAATGGTCAAGCAGACACTGTGACAGTTTCTCAAGGAAGATGGGTCATATTTCTACACTAGATAAAGCAGAGTTATCCATGATGTCCAATCATAGTACTCAAAGATCAACCCCTACCATATATGGCAAATAAAAAAATATAGTCAGAGATGTCAGATGTTCAAATGTGTGTGTGTGTGTGTGTGTGTGTGTGTGTGTGTGTGTGTGTGTGTGTGTGTGTGTGTGTGTGTGTGTGTGTGTGTGTGTGTGTGTGTGTGTGTGTGTGTGTGTGTGTGTGTGTGTGTGTGTGTGTGTGTGTGTCGAGTGCCCATGTGTGTGCGAGTGTGTAAGTGTGTCCAAGGCCTAGTCCTTGTTTTGTCTACGTGTGTCTGATGTGCACAAAACACAAGAATAGTCAAAAGTGAAGCCTAAGAAATAAGAAAATATTAACAAACAATTCCTTCTTTTCAGAAACACTGATCATCTTGATCCCGCATGGACAAGCACAAAGCCTTAAAGTTTTGTGTAGTATTTTTTTTTTGGAAGCACATCTTTTTATCAATGCATGTTTTTGTGATCGAGTTTTGAACTTCTATTTGCTATTATTTTGACTATAACAATTGATAATTCATATTTTATCACCAAATATTGTGAACACATATTTTTAGCAACTTTATTTATTTATTTATTTATTTATTTTCTAATTATGGCCTATAGGTCTCATTGACCTGGGCTCATACAACTTGTTTTTTGAGTAAAAAAACCCATAATTTAGTATTATTTTGACGAAAACAAACACTCTGATTAAACATATTGTGCTGCTTATCACAAACTGTTTTTTGTCAAACTGTCCATCTGATAAACGGGCATGTGCCTGAACTCAATTTTATAAGCTTATTGTAGTCTCAAATGTTCATAGAGAAAACTTTTAAAATCTGACCAATTCGACCGGAACACAATAGGAGGGTTAACAGAGACTATTTTCATGTCCCAACACTTCATTGAGTTTGTTTTCTTATGTTACAGGATACACTATTCACCGATGTGGCTTAGGGCAGTCATTCCCAAACTGTGGTCCGCGGACCACTAGTGATCCGTGAGGGTACTGCAGGTGGTCCGTGGAAAGGCAAAATAAAATCATATTTTTTTTTCCTTCATTTTTCCAGGAAATTCCCATAAAAAAGTAAAAAGAATATGTAGGCCTATATTGATATAACATTTGTATTAAATTGTCAAGTTATTGTGCGATTACTAAAATAGGCTAGTGGCACTTGGCCATGACGTTCAAGTTCAGTGCTGTTATGGATCGGTGGATAGCAACAGGTTCTCTGAAGACAAAAGAGATAGAGGCAGAAGTTACAAAAAATGAAGAGATTAACAGTGAGTCGGATGCATCTATGAGCCAGATTCATCATAAAAAAACTGCGAAAGATATTTCGCATTCGGTTTTAGCTACACCGGCCCCGAAGACGAGCCATTGCTCGTTTGCATTTGTTGCTACGAGGCACTGGCTAACGAGAGCATGAAACCATCAAATCTTCACCGGCATTTGGAAACCAGGCATGGGGAATTTAGGTCCAAACCAGTCGAGTTTTTCAAAAGCAAGCTCAGATCTCAGATTGAGGCTGTCATCAATTGAACCTGACATCCAGAAATTGATGTCTGCAAAGCAACATTATCCATCTCATTAGGTGAGCATTTATTTAGTTGTTTAATATAGGCCTATATTAGACAGACGATAAAAAGACGAAGGGAAAGATGTGGAGGGGGAAAAAGGTGAATATAACGTTCATATCGGGCTGGCAAATAGACTCCAATGGCTGTTCCTTTTTCCTTTTTTTTTTTTTACCTGGATTAGGCCTACTGTTTTCATTAAATGTGTTATCATTATCACATCACACGCATAGCCTTTATAGGCAGTTTTATGAAACAAAATATTAATAAATGGAATGAATAAGACCAGTAATTTTAATTTCCATTTAGTTTCTTGATCTCGTGTTTCTGAAATGTTTTTTTCAGAAATGCCAGAGGTTTTAAAAATGTTGACTATCCAAGTGTTCTTTTCCATTGCTATTGTAGCGTCTTAGGGTTACATATATATTTAAATGAAAAATTAGCTCAATAGGGAATTGTGGGTATTAATATTTAGGGATTTATGATCAATCTCCAATCTCCAAAATCACCCAAAAGGGGAATACATGACCTCGGTATTTATACAATATATAATATATATATGGTTAACAACAATTTATTGCAATTAACTATAGATATATCTATATTAAATAATCACAGAATAACCTCTAGGGAGTTGATTCAAAATTCCTCTCCGTTCCGTTTAAAGAACGAGCGGAGATTCTTTATCCACTCACCAGGTCTATTCTTCCTACCTAATTTTCGGGAAGTTTATCCCTCTGGCCACAAAGGACAAACTTTCCGAGTCATGGTATTAATTAAAGCATTCAACGATGCTTATAAGAGCTTGTAGCTTAGATCTGACATTAAAGGGACTCGTGTTCCGTGAGCAAAACAATGACAATCAAAACGTGAATATCATGGTTTTAATAAAGATTAATACTACGATTACATATGACTACATAAAGAATACATGTATTTACAGAATAGTGGAAAGTAAAGAGGAGGAGGGGAAGGGAAAGGAAGAAGGTTTGATTGTGTCCGATCCGACACCTTCCCAGACATAACCATTGGAGCCAGCAAGAACCATATCACCTTAAACAGGGGTACAATCTTAAAACGCATCTAAATTTCGGTAGAATTGATACTTGCATGGTTTTTTGGTGTTGTGTAAAGCGAGATGCGTGCGTTGGCGTTTCTCAGAGTGTTCGTGCGCTGAAGTGCTCTCTCTGTTTGGTTCTTCCGGAGCTTCGTTGGTCCGCGGGACTTTTAAAGGTGTTTGGGAAGGGAGCGTCTTGGAAGGGAAAGTTCATCTCGTCCAGCTAAGTTCCTCGGTCTGGTGGAGCGCGCCGCTGACTGCGTCGCGGAGCGCGTCGATCCTCAAAGGAAACAACAGCTTGGCTGGACCGCGCCGGCTCGCAGGTCGAAGCCCGCGAGCCGTGCTGATGAGATGGGAGGAAAAGGAAATTTGTCTCGTCGGGGTCCTTGCAAGTTGACTGAGCAACAAATGTGCTAGTGTTACTGTCTTTTGAAGTCCATTAACCTACACCCATTTTCCCTGAGACGACCAATCGTTGGTGTGAATTTCAGGCGGGAGAGACTTTCTTTGTTCGGACTTTATTACTCAATGGAATGTTCTTGCTGGAAGCCAGAATTAGTAAAGTTTCACTCCAAAGACCTAACCAAACTAGTGGTACATCTCATAATCATATACTTTGTACCATTGACTAAGACACAGAAAAAGGAACATTTAGACATCAGACATGCCTTGGTTTACAGACATGAAGGCAGTGCATCTTCTATACAGAGCAATTTGGAGCGTTTAAGATAGCTCTTACATCACGCAAGCATAAGAAATATAGGGAGCATGCATACACTTAAGAAATCATCATATATGTAATTTCTGGGATAGTTTAATTAAAGGCTAAATAGAGGGGAATGCTGTGTGTGTGTGTGTGTGTGTGTGTGTGTGTGTGTGTGTGTGTGTGTGTGTGTGTGTGTGTGTGTGTGTGTGTGTGTGTGTGTGTGTGTGTGTGTGTGTGTGTGTGTGTGTGTTTGTGTTAGAGTCAACCCCCGGCCGTTCCAGACTGAAGGGTGAGGGAACTGTCCTGGCTGATTAGAATCTGATTGAAGCTCAGAAAGCGCCATCAACTATCTTCTGGTCACACTCTAGCTGGTCATTAAACAGTCGGAGGCGCAATTTGACTCAGACTTTTTGGAGCCATTGGAGCAGGAATTTAATTCTCACCACTTTGATCCTAGTTGAGAGACACCCCAGACGCTACACTATGGAAATAAGCCTGTTGTTCAAATTAACCTGATTATGCCCTCGGGCGCTTGAGTAAATAAATAAATTAAATATGTGGCAGCCGTTGTGTGCAGTAAACTTTCTTTTAACAAGCCTGTTGTACTGATGTGATGACTAGTTATAGTTTTAGTGCTAGTAAGTGGTTATGAATAAATGTAACATTAGAAAGCACATTGACCGTAAGCATACCAACCAGGTTTTGGATGTGAATTCCAAACACCACCTCAGGAGTGAGTGTATTGATGAAGTTAATGGAATATATTCTGTCCAAAAGACTTTCCATGGTCACACTGTCCATCATTATGTCCAGAATAAAACATGGGGTGAAAATCATTGTGTCCTGTGAGTCACAGGAATGTCAAGGAAACATGGATTTGGCATGGAGGAGTGGCATGAAAGCATACAAGTAGATGTGTACATCGGAGGTCAGTCACTTAGTGTACTAACACAGCTAAGTCTTAAACACTTTGGGAGGATTCAAAGGCAAAGATTGTGCAAATGTAATGGTTTACTGAAGACACAAGGAAGAATTGCCTTCCACGGCAAAGCCTACCCTAGTGAAAAATAAATATACTAAAATGTATTTGAAATACATTTATTTTATGCTAAATATACTACAAATACATTTATGTACTTAATATTAACACCCTGCAATTGTACGTTTAGTATCCTAAAAAGGTATACTTACTTTAATTTTGTAATATTGTATTTAATGTCCTTTAGTTATCCATAATTATTTCTGAGGTCCAACTGAAGATATACTTAATATTTGATTGTGCTAAAGTGGAACTATTGCAAGTATACTTTAGGCACACTTTAAATATCTTGCATTTAAATTACACAGTGATCATACAGTGATTAATAATAGTGACATTAAACACTTTTAGGCTTAATATTAAGAAATATCTGCAGACCCTATCCGGAATGACATCATCATGTATATACTTTAAATATCTGTGGTGGAGGAGCTTTGACCTCATATGTGATACCATTTGAAAGCTTAGAGTCTCTACTTTCTGGAGACATGTGTCACTTTGGCATTTGTTTTACACAAAGTAACTTATTTACACTAAATTACTCATTTCCGCCTGGATTTGGCCTACCCAAATCGAAAAGCTTCCCATACACACATTCAGTGGTCTCTAAATACACACTTTTGGTGTCATTTTACAGGAAACCCTTTGAAGTTACATAAACTCTGCTAAAAGTGATAAACATGTAAGTATATGTTGTCTGAACTGTAATACCACCCTTGTTTTCTAATATCTTTACAGGTGGAGAATTGTGGTTGATGGTTGAATTGATGGCTTCAGTAGGCTTGTGGTGTTTCTTCAAGCCTCCAATAACAACAGAAGTGCCACAGTCATGGACCAATTTGTGAACGCCACAGTCCAGTATGGCGTACCTTCCAGAGATCGATGTGATCATGGTGGGGAAAACTATGCAGTTTGCTTGTTCATGGAGGTCTTCAGAGGAAATGGTAGAGGAAGTGCCATGAGAGGCAGGAGCACCCATAACCAGAGGATCGAAAGGCTGTGGGGAGATGTTTGGAGAGGTACTATAAATGTCTACCACTCTTTATTTACACTTCTGGAACAAGATGGTGTGATTGATCCTATTAATGAGAAGCACATGTGGGCCCTACATTATACCTCGAATCAACAGGGATTTCTTTGTAAATCAGTGGAATCACCACAGACTGAGGACTGCTAGATACATGTCACATACCAGATTTTTGTGAGGGGCTGCCTTGCATTGCAATGTCGAGGTCTAACGGCCATTTCACACATACGCCGTCTGCAGTGCAGGAGCCGCATGCGCTGTTGTGCTTCAAGTCAATTAGACTATTACTCGTTTTGAATCATATAGCACAAACACACACACGCATACATATATATATATATATATATATATATATATATATATATATATATATATATATGAGATGAGATTCAGAGATGAGATTCAAGTTTATTGTCATTACACATGTACAAGTACAATGCAACGAAATGAAGTTTGGAGCAAGCCTCCGAGCCGCAGCTATTTAAAGCGCCGCCACACGCTCTCCAGAAATAAAGAAATGCAGATTGCTAAGCATACATGCAAACATTACATACATAGTACACACAGTACACGTGGTCACGTGATGGGATTTTTTGTTGGGAATAGTAAGGGAGATAGGAAGGAGGAAAGGGGAGGCAGACGGTTGGATGGGGGCAGGGATGCGGGTGAGGTGTGTATGATGCGAGTAAGAGTCTTGAAGCTTCCTGTGTTGTGTGAGCCATAACTTAAGATGTTTTCAAAGTTCAGTTCTGTGGCTTGTCCTTGAAAGGAGATATGGCCGTGCACAGGGGACGAAAGCAAGATAGCAGGACCCAGCTGTCAAGCTGACCTCCCAACCGAGAGATAGGGACAGGCTGGACGTTGGGATGAGGGAAAATATCTTAATCCATTTAGCTGATTTTCGGTAATTTTCCAGACCATAATCAATCAATCCGTTCTGATCCTCAGCGTCAGTGGCGAGCGTCCGGTTCATGAATGGACCTGGACATTTCGTCCAATTTCATGGTCAGACCAGACATACTGCGTAGCAGTTCACTAGCCTGACCCCCGATGGAGCCCACTCTTCCCTGCGTCTCCGCAGTCCGGGCTGAGATGTTACGATACAGCTCCTCAATCAATGTCACTCTTTGATCTAATACCTTCAGTCGGTCACACACATCCACGAAGCACTCTTTAATTTCCACAGACAGCGGCTGGGTGAATTTACTGGCAGCTGTCTTACCAATTTTCCGATAGGTCAGGGCAATCCCAAGGCCGAGAAATAGGAACCCCACTATCATAATGCCAATTATGAATAAATCCTCAATATCCTCCACGGACAGGACTTCCAGGCACAGGACTTGCCAGCTGTTCCAGGCGTCCCGCATGTAGCCCGCGGGGAAGGTCCCGTCCGGGCAGGTGGGTTCTCCCGGAGTACCCTTCCTCAGTGAGAAAATCTTGTCAATCGCGCTGAGAGACCAGTTAATTAATTCCATTTCAGTATTTTCAGGAGTCCAGCAAGCAGGGAGTCAAGAAAAAAGACAAAAAGATCAGCGCCAAAGCAGAGCGGGGAGCAGATAGAAGGCACGTCTGCTCTGTATGAGATCAGGAAGTGGAATATATATATAGATAGATAGATAGATAGATAGATAGATAGATAGATAGATAGATAGATAGATAGATAGATAGATAGATAGATAGATAGATAGATAGATAGATAGATATGTGTGTGTGTGTGTAATATGTTTTTGTATAGGTGCTATAGGCCTATAAGCTATTTTACAAAGGTTTAGGTAACATTTTTAAACTGATTTTTATTCATTAATAACACAAGGACAAAAAAAAATTAATATAACTCAATAGAGAAAAATAAAATACAGTTGATTCAAAACGAGTAATAGTCTAATTGACTTGAATTTGTGATGTTAGACTTGAATAGTCAATATATTTCCCATATTTGTATATGTCTGATATTAACTGAGAATTATATATAAAAAAATAAAAATAAAATAAAAAAATAACTACGTGCTTGTTAGTAAAAAGGTTGTGAACTAGTGTTCAATACCGTGACAAGTCACACGTGACAAAAGAACGAAAGACTCAAAACGAAAGACTCGAAAGAACTAATCTTTTCTGTTTCCGTTACTGACAGCATAGACTCTATGGGGCTGACAGGAAGAACGAAAGACTCAAATCCGTACTCGAAAGAACAAATCTTTTCTGTTTCCGTTACTGACAGCATAGACTCTATGGGACTGACAGGAAGAACGAAAGACTCAAACCCGAACTCGAGACTCGAAAGATGAACTAATCATTTTTGTTGTTTCCAGTACAGATTCAGCGTAATGCGCATGCGCGGTCAACACAAAATGAACGAATCACTCTCTGAGACAACTCGGTAGTCCCGAGTCATATTAAAGATTCGTTCAAAATGAACGAATCGTTCATGAACGACACATCACTAGGATGGACCTGAATTCACTTCTCATCAGTTCTCTCAGCACGTCTCAGTTCAGTGAACTGTTGTAGTTACTAGAATATACTTCAGATTATTAGTTTATTTCTAGTCGGAGGGATGTCACTCATGTCAGAAAGTTAGTAACTTTAGTAAATTATGGATAAGCGCGTACTCGAGATGCGAACCGTTTAGAACGATTCAGTCCGATTTGGTGAACTGGTTTGGTTCACTGAAAAGAACCGGTTCACTAAAAAGAACCGGTTCAAAAGAATGATTTGTTCGCGAACCGGACATCACTAGAGGACCAGAGACGGAGCGATTGCTAACAAAGTTATATAGTAACTACTGAGTTATGAGAGCGCTGTCAGCGCTGTGAGTTTATTGAGTTTGTATCGTTTGTATTGCATTGTGGGAATAGCTGGCTAGCCTAGCCGGATACCCTCACGCTCACCCCCCTTCTGCTTAATCTCGCGCCGCATTTGGCGCCTCCGCTGTGGGCCAGATGCAGTACTGGGGGTCTGGGATGTTGAAGGCCAACCGGTCAGTGCAGCCCGAGCCTCGGCGTGCGTGAGGTTTATCTCTAAAGATGTGGCTCTGCTGATGTTGAGCAGAAACTCATGACTGTGTGCACATTGTAGAACAGATAGACGCGACGAGGACGTACAAAAACATGGACTCACAAGATTGAAAACACCGTTCTGTCGGGAGAGAGAGAAGCCGCAGCATGAATAATAAAGTTCTGTGGAAACTTGAATAATTAGCTACACATCAGAAATCACTGATCACAGATCAGAAGGAACTGAAAAAAGACTTTTCATTTGTACATCCAAACACTGAGAAACTGCCAGCGTTCACTTGTTCACAAGCCATGATCTCTCGAGGACAAATATAGCGCTTGAATGGGCGTGCCAAATTCTCTGGGTTGAGGAAAGGGAGGTAACCGTTCCTGTTATGAAGTCATAACAGGAAAATTCAAGATCAGCTCGTCTGAGCTGTCATTTTCTCAAAGGCAGAGAAAGACAGCCAGAACTCGGTTTACACCGATCAACATTTCTAGCCACTTGGGGACAATATTTAGGCTATGGGGGAACTCATATTAATGTTGAAAAACCTCATAAAATGAAATGTCATGCCATGGGACCTTAAACAGTTAACTGATAAGATTATAATATTGAATTGGCATTAAATAAAAATACGATTGACGAGTGTCTGTGACCCGTTAAAAAGACACTTTTTTTCTTTTACCGGGGTTTGTTTTACCGTGCAAACGGCAGCATACAGATCAGATAAAATATAAATAAAAAGAATAAAATAAATAGGCCTACACTAAATATTTTTCACCTAAATAATTACCAAATTAAGATGACAAAACGAAAATACACTGAATCCGTTTGAAACTTTGAAGAACCGGAATAGTTTTTTTGTCAAATAAAAATAGCATGCCTACCTCAATCCACACCTTGTATGTGTCTAAGTGATGTGGGGTTAGTCTGGAGCGCAGCCTGTTGACAGGTAGACCTGCGGCAGAAAACCCTCTCTCAAGCCTTGTTTATACTTTCGTCTGTCTCCGCAGCGCAAGCCTCTGCACTCGCCGTTGTGTTGTTCTTTGAAACGAAAGAGGGCGACTCGGGGTAATTGTTCTATAAACCATCAGGAAAGAGCGACGAGAAGAACATATACGTGACAATGTTTACTTTAGTAAACTTGACCAAAACCACACTACGAAAACGACACTTCAGATGGCACTGATGCCCTGGGAATACAGAGATAACGCGCAAATACAGTGAACAATTAGTGAACAAATACAGCATCTTTTTCTTTAACCATGCAGCGAACAAACAAACAAAAAAGCATAAAAAAACATAAAACTGATAATATTAATCGGTCAAAGTTCTTACTACACTGCTGTGGACTTTGTGTACTTTATTAATGTGTTTACTGTGATAATGGACTGAGGATGGGAGTAGGATTCGGTATTCGGTTTCAGATTCGGCAGAATCTTAACCAGTGGATTCGGTATTCGGCCAAACCCCAAAAATCTGGATTCGGTGCATCCCTAATAGTCACTGGACATTATTTGGGAATTCAGGCCTCTAAGGTGATTTAGTACTGTAAAAATAATCAGCACATTATTCAGTCTCTCAATTCATACCACACTGATGAGATATTAAAAAAAAAACAGTTCTCTCATACATGAATACTCATGTGGCACTCCAGCACTTTTTTATACCTACAACTTTTCCCACAGTGCCCACATGTAAACGGTTTCTCTCCAGTGTGAACTCTCATGTGCCGGTTTAAGTTTTCTTTTCGGTTGAAACTCGTTCCACACTGTTGGCAGGTGAACGGCTTCTCTCCAGTGTGAACTCTTATGTGGTCTACAAAGTGTTGTTTTTGATTGAAACTCTTCCCACACTGAGGGCAGGTGTAGAGTTGCTCCCCAGTGTGAACGCCCATGTGTCTGTTAAGGCTTTCTTTTCGGTTGAAACTCTTTCCACACTGTTGGCAGGTGAACGGCTTCTCTCCAGTGTGAACTCTCATGTGCCTGTCAAGGCTTCCTTTTCGGTTGAAACTTTTTCCACAATGTTTGCAGGTGAACGGCTTCTCTCCAGTGTGAATCCTTATGTGGTCTTCAAAGTGTTGTTTTGTAGTGAAACTCTTTCCACACTGTTGGCAGGTGTAGAGTTTCTCTCCAATGTGAATTCCAATGTGTCTGTTAAAGCTTCCTTTTTGAGTGAAACTTATTTCACACTGTTGGCAGGTGAACGGCTTCTTTCCAGTGTGAACTCTCATGTGTCTTTTAAGGCTTGCTCCTGGAGCGAAACTCTTTCCACAGTGTTGACAGGTACAAGGCTTCTCTCCAGTGTGAACTCTCATGTGCCTGTTAAGGCTTTCTTTTCGGTTGAAACTCTTTCCACACTGTTGGCAGGTGAATGGATTCTTTCCAGTGTGAACTCTCATGTGCCTCTCAAGGCTTCCTTTTCGGTTGAATTTTTTTTCACACTGTTGGCAGGTGAACGGCTTCTCTCTTGTGTGAATCCTTATGTGGTCTTCAAAGTGTTGTTTTGTAGTGAAACTCTTTCCACACTGAGGGCATATGAAGAGTTTCTCTCCCGTGTGAACTCTCATGTGGACTTTAAGGTTTTCATGTCGATCAAAACTCTTTCCACACTGTTGGCAGTTGTAGTTTTTCTCTCCAGTGTGAATTCCAATGTGTCTGTTAAAGCTTCCTTTTTGAGTGAAACTTATTTCACACTGAGGGCATGTGTAAGGCTTCTCTCCAGTGTGAACTCTCATGTGTCTTTTAAGGCTTACTCCTGGAGCGAAACTCTTTCCACAGTGTTGGCAGGTACAAGGTTTCTCTCCGTTGTGAATTCTCATGTGCCTGTTAAGGCTTCCTTTTCGGTTGAAACTTTTTTCACATTGTTGACAGGTGAAATTACTTCTAGTTCCCTTCTTTTCACCCCTTTTTCGTGTCTTTTCAGCCTGTGAGCAACTAAAAGTTTTTTTCCCAGTTATTAAATAATTATTCTTATATTGATCTTTCTCTTCGATTTCATTCAATACTTCACTCTCCTTTTTCAGCACTGGAAGGTCTAAGGCAAAAAGAGACAAATGCAAATTAACACCAGTTTAATGGCACAAAGCAACAGACAACAAAACATTTAGACATGTAAATGATCAAAACCAACATACAACTAGATCCTATTCAAACGAGCATCACACCAGGTGGTGGTGTGGGGTTGGGGGGATAGCACATATTTTCTGAAACCAATTATGGAATTTAATGACGTAATCTAACACATTTGTTTTCTTAGAGTCTTCAATGCCTAACATTGTCTGTTTAAGAACTGTCAGTGGTCCTCTCACAGTATGGCGAAAGACCAGCTCTGATGGGCTGAACTTGAGAGACTCCTGCACCGTTTCACGGATTGAGAATAAAAGCAAAGGAACGCCTTCGTCCCACTTAGACCATGTCTCGATCAAGCCTGTAGCACTCCTGTCAAAAACTGAAGCCTCGCGCCTCGATCGCCCCCCGGTGGCCTGTCCCAGTATAGCTCCTAAACCCCAACCCTCCATGTATTAGAATGGACGCGAGACACACTAAACAATTCAATTACACTTCAAACTAGAATGTACATTTCCTGAAGAAAATGTGAGTGGTGCTTGCCGTGGCAAAATTCGCCACCCGGATAATGCAAAAAAGCCAAGCAACATGTCTGTAGGATGTTCTGGGGCTGAGATATAGGTCTTGGTAAACGGTTGCTAGGGTACTCTTTTTGGTTGCTATGGAGTGGCATGGCAGCATCCAATGATGATACTGCTTGTCATAATGAATGATATAAACCTACCCCCATGCCTCTCTGTTGTTCTGAAGCAGAGATATAGATCTTGTTAAACGGTTGCTAGGGTACCCTTTTTGGTTGCTATGGAGTGGCATGGCAACATTCAATGATGATACTGCTTGTCAGTATGAATGATATAAACCAACCCCCATGTCTGTATGATATTGTGATGCAGAGATACAGGTCTTGGTAAATGGTTGCTAGGGAACTCTGTTTGGTTGCTATGGAGTGTTTTGGCAACATTCAATGATGATACTGCTTGTCAGTATGAATGATATAAACCAACCCCCATGTCTTTACGATGTTGTGATGCAGAGATATAGGTCTTGTTATACGGTTGCTAGGGTACTCTGTTTGGTTGCTATGGAGTGGCTTGGCAGCATCCAATGATGATACTGCTTGTCAGTATGAATGATAAAAACCAACCCCCATGTCTTTACGATATTCTGAGGCAGAGATATAGGTCTTGGTAAATGGTTGCTAAGGTGTTCTGGGTGGTTGCTAGGGCGTTGCTAGGCGGTTGCTAAGGTGTTCTGGGCGGTTGCTAAGGTTTTCTGGGTGGTTGCTAGGGCGTTGCTAGGCGGTTGCTAAGGTATTCTGGGTGGTTGCTAGGCAGTTGCTAGGGTGTTCTGGGTGGTTGCTAGGGCGTTGCTAGGCGGTTGCTAAGGTATTCGGAGTGGTTGCTAGGGTGTTGCTAGGTGGTTGCTAAGGTATTCTGGGTGGTTGCTATGGTGTTGCTAGGCGGTTGCTAAGGTGTTCTGGGTGGTTGTTAGTGTGTCGCTAGGCAGTTGCTAAGGTATTCGGAGTGGTTGCTATGGTGTTGCTAGGCGGTTGCTAGGGTGTTCTGGGTGGTTGCTAGTGTGTTGCTAGGCGGTTGCTAAGGTATTCGGATTGGTTGCTACGGTGTTGTTAGGTGGTTGCTAAGGTATTCTGGGTGGTTGCTAGGGCGTTGCTAGGCGGTTGCTAAGGTGTTCTGGGCGGTTGCTAGGGTGTTCTGGGTGGTTGCTAGGGCGTTGCTAGGCGGTTGCTAAGGTATTCGGAGTGGTTGCTAGGGTGTTGCTAGGTGGTTGCTAAGGTATTCTGGGTGGTTGCTAGGGCGTTGCTAGGCGGTTGCTAAGGTATTTGGAGTGGTTGCTAGGGTGTTACTAGGTGGTTGCTAAGGTATTCTGGGTGGTTGCTATGGTGTTGCTAGGCGGTTGCTAAGGTATTCTGGGTGGTTGCTAGGGCGTTGCTAAGGTGTTCTGGGTGGTTGTTAGGCGGTTGCTAGGGTGTTCTAGGTGGTTGCTAGGGCGTTGCTAGGCGGTTGCTAAGGTATTCGGAGTGGTTGCTAGGGTGTTGCTAGGTTGTTGCTATGGTATTCTGGGTGGTTGCTATGGTGTTGCTAGGCGGTTGCTAAGGTATTCTGGGTGGTTGCTAGGGCGTTGCTAGGCGGTTGCTAAGGTATTCTGGGTGGTTGCTAGGCGGTTGCTAGGGTGTTCTGGGTGGTTGCTAGGGCGTTGCTAGGCGGTTGCTAAGGTATTCGGAGTGGTTGCTAGGGTGTTGCTAGGTGGTTGCTATGGTATTCTGGGTGGTTGCTATGGTGTTGCTAGGCGGTTGCTAAGGTATTCTGGGTGATTGCTAGGTTGTTGCTAGGCGGTTGCTAAGGTGTTATGGGCGGTTGCTAGGCATTGCTAAGGTATTGTGGGTGGTTGCTATGTTGTTGTTAGGCAGTTGTCAATTGTCACAAATGGTTACTATGGAGTTTTTATAGAGTTGTTAGCATGTTTTCAGCCTGATTTAGCTGTTAGCTAATCATTATTAGCATGTAGCTATTCACTGCTAGCATGTGTAACATGTTGAAAGTCCAGTTTGTTAGCATGAGCCAAAAGACCCAACCCCCATGTCTCTATGATGTTCTGATATAGAGCTATAGGTGTTGGTAAACGGTTGCTAGGGTACTCTGTTTGGTTGCTATGGAGTGGCTTGGCAGCATCCAATGATGATACTGCTTGTCAGTATGAATGATGTAAACCAACCCCCATGTCTCTATGATGTTCTGATGCAGAGATATAGGTCTTGGTAAACGGTTGCTAAGGTACTCTGTTTGGTTGCTATGGAGTGGCTTGGCAGCATCCAATGACAATACTCCAAAGGCTGCTTGTCAGCATGAATGATATAAACCAACCCCCATGCCTCTATGATGTTCTGAGGCAGAGATATAGGTCTTGATTAACGGTTGCTAGGCTGCTTGATAATGGTTGCTAGGGCGTGGCTAGGAACAGTTGAAGGTGATTTGTGATTGGCTGTTGATGCCCCGAGTCAAACAAACCCACCCTCATGTTTCTATGACACTTCTATCCAAAGATATCCCTTTGATCTCTTTCAATGGAAGTCTATGGGATCAGTTGCTAGGGAGCTCTAAATGGTTGCTAGGGCATGGCTTCATAGGTTCACAAAGATCCTGAGATAGTGATTGGCTGTCTGAGTAAATTGAGCCTGAGAGCAACGCTATGCAGTAGAGGGTTAAGGTGGGCAACAGTACCCCCTTGTCTCTGAGACACTGTGAGCCAGAGCTGTGGTCAATACAAAATCCCTATGCAATTTCCCATTGTAAGAGAAACGCATGAGTTTTATGGGACGTCCCTCCCCATTATAAGTCAATGGGGCAAATTTAGGCAGCTCCTGCACCCCAGGGGTACAACTCACACCCCTTTGCGATGTGTCATCTTAAAGGGCCTGTCAGCCTCTTCAAATGAGGTGACACACGAGTTTCTACGAAATCCTCGCTCTGAGCTATGAGGCGTCAAAGTTTCCGCAATGTTAAATCCCATTGACTTTTCGGCTACTTTTTCGCCCCTGGTGCGAACATCGCACCCCGATCCCTTAGAAAAGATATAGCATACCCGTATAAGCCGGTCGTTTTGACGCCTCATTCATGGGTCTGTGACAAAATTTGTGGGAGGAGAAGCGCGCCGAAAAAGCGTCCGGAAGAATAAGAATAATAAACCGTTCCTGGGTTACATAGTATATATACGCCTTGCTACGCAAGCACCACGAATAATAATAAGTTTATAAGGATTTCAGTAAGTTGGCTTTCTCAAGCCAACTTAATTATAATAATAAACCGTTCTAATAATATTTATGGCTTGCTACGCAAGCACCATTAATAATAAAAATATGGAGAATAACAATATTGATGCATTGCTTCACAAGCAACACTAATATGTATGTTTGATGAGTGATGCTACGCAAGCACCACTAATTATTGTTTCCTAAAGATGGTTTCTGTAATTTTAGGCAGTTTTTATTACGATGATTTCATTTCAAGTGTTTAAATAAGTTTAGTTTTAGTTCGTTATTTGATGCTATAAAAACGGGGGGTGTGACGTCATGATTGACAGCTGAGATTGACGGCTTCTCTGAGTGAAGTTGTCACTGAGGCACTAACAGACTTTTTTCGGGATTTTTGGGAGGAGATTGGAGCATAATGAATTGTTCTGCATCTGTGAGAATGTGGGCGGGCTTTTGATAATCGCGCCTCTACTTCCTGCTCTTCTACTGCGCAACTCCGGTCCTGAGATGTCAGCGCCGTGTGCGGCCTACGAAAGCCTCAACTCTGGTCAGCGGAAGTCAATGAAGTCGCATCGTCCATATTTTTTTACGGTCTATGGACTCGATGCAGTATTTCCTAATCATTGCTTTTAAAGGGCATATTGCAGGTTACATTTTTTTCTAAATGAATATATAACCTTGTATGAAAATACCATGAGAAAAGGTAAAAGGGAATTATGCGCTGGTAATGTAAATATTTTATTAATGCCGCATGTACATTCAAGTTCACTCAAATACATACTAATAACTTCTCACACTATCTGTGAATCGTCACGAAATAAACCCATAACACAGAATTAATGAATAAAGAATAACATGAAAAGCATACAATAACACTATACTGTCGGTGGTTCAGTCGTCGGCATGGCGGTCACGGATCCATCAGAGATTCAGCTCGTAGAAACACTACACACCGGCTGTGTGTCATGTCCGTTTTTTTCCGGCTCCCATGTTAAGGTACACTGCCTGCGTGACACGCGTCTCATGCGCATCTCGAGAGAAATAGAACCAATGCCTATTTTTCACGCGACACACAAGCGGGTTGGAAGCGTTTCCAGGCAAAATAGAATATAGGAGAAGCTGTTTATATGTCATTTTGACACTAATACATATTAATAAATTACATTTTGATGTTTGAAAGTCTTTAGGTAATAACATAAATGCAGATATAATTGTAATTAAAAATCTAAATTATCCCTATTGCCTTATACATGATAATAATCTGCACAGTATTGTAATCTGGGCACAGTGTACACATATCGTTATCTATAAGCTAACACTGGTCTCTCACTGAGACACCTGCCGCTGTTCTCCAGTGTTTCTCCTCACACAAATACTCAATTTGTCTCCTCTAATCGTTGTTCTGTCTAATCCTGGCCTGTCCCAAATTGTGTGTCATAATTGTATGGCTTTGGTCTACCATATGCATATTAATAAACATTTATAATTCCCTCAGCGTCCGAACTGTCATTGCGATCCATTGTTTTCCTTTCGATGAAATTCACCGCACTCCCTCTCGTTATGTCACTTCCGGATTTGGCATTTTTAGATGTGGAAGTAAAATTCTCACAAAAACGACTCCAAAAGCCTTAATAGTGTATTTTAAAGAAAATCTAGTTGCTACATTATTTTTGATGGAACCTTTCCAATGACCCCTGACTCTCTGTGATAAGCACTGTGTATACGATGTGTAATATTGAGCAATATAAAGACTTGAGCACACAATTAAGATAGAAAATAAGCCCCCAGATCAGTCTGGACAATTCTCTGTAGACCAAAAGTGTTAAAGAACTTTGTTAAAGCTTTAACAACTGCTCTGGGTGTGATTTTATGGAGTGGAATTGCTTCTGGGTATCTGGTAGCTGTGCACATAATCGTCAATAAAAACTGGTTACCAAATAGTTGTCGCAATCCACGCCTGTCCCGGACTCCATTTCCCATGATCCTCCATGTCTCACATCTGAACTCACTTCCTCATCATCTCTCCCGCTCTCCCCGGATTCCCTGCACCTGTTCGTCATCATCTACACTCCTTTATATTTTCTGCGTCCCATACTATCCGTACTAAATAGTATTCGAAAAAAGAATTAGTATGTCCCAAATCGTAGTATGTTGAAAAGAGTATTCAAAAGATTCCCGGATGGTCTACTATTTCCGGTCAGAATTTGAAGTGCAGATCGATGCGCACTCTAACGGCTGATATTGCCCACAACCCATTGCGAGAACTACAAACGTGGATAAAAAGTGTTAAAAAACTACAAACATGACGGTTTCACGAGTCTGACGGTTAAGTGGAGAGGATTAGATAAAGGGACTTGAGACACTTTATATTTACTCACTCCTCTGCACTCATGGTCCGTTCTCATTTATGTTACCAGTGTTGCTGTTTGTATTTCTCCTACGTTTATATTAAAACCCATCTTTATTTGAAGTCCGCCTCCGGTTTCCTTCCTGCACACCCAGTTTGTACCAATAGTGGCATGGATTAATAATGATGCTGAAGCAGAATGGGTTAACATGGAACAGTGGCACCATAAAAACCTTCCCCCTTTCCCTTTGGTCAAACTTGATCACTGGCCCGGCCCAAAGAGTCGCAAACCACCTCTCTTCAAATGCCCTTATGACCTCTGCTCTCCTGAACGACCTTAGCAGAGATGATGCCTGGAACCCTCAAAGGCAGCACAGGAGACCAGACGCCAGCCATTTGGGCAAAGACTAGAGACAAACTTCCAGTACACAAGGACATTGACTCACAATTCTCCATGCCACCATAAATATGCAAGTAGTAGAACAAAGACTTGCTGGTCATCTTTGATTGGTCACCTGACCAAGTGGGTGTAAACTTATAGGGCCTTTAAGTTTTCCCTGATTAGGCACATCTTGGCTCAATCTCTTTTGAGAAACCACATTTCCGCCTTCTGGCAACTATCTTCAAGTTATCTTTGTGGGAATCAACAAGAAAAACCCAACGATTGCTTCAGCGCACTCCTAATGAAAACATCAAGAAACTCTGGACTCTATTGCATCTGGACTTGTTCAGCAACCGAGGTCAATGCAAGTAGCGTTCGCAACCGTTGCTTCCCTTTTAAGGTGAACCTGATTCTTAGATGTTCCAAAAAAATCAAAATAAAGACTTTATTCCACAAGTTCTTGTCTTCCGTGTAGGCCTCGGACGTGAACTCACGAAGCACCACGACGCATGCGCGAGAATATGACGTAGATCCGGCGTTCGGACACATGACCCAGAAGCGAGGAGGAGATTTGTTTACAAGCAGAGGAAGACGCGCGTGTCTAAGCTGTTGGATTCTACATTGATCGTGCTTTAGGTCTCAGCGTAGTGCTTAAAATGGGGCTAAAGTGTGCATTTCATGGATTCCCGAACGCCGGATCTGCGTCATTCTTGTGCATGCATCGTGGTGCTTCGTGAGTTCACGGCAGAGGCCAAAGCGGAAGACAAGAACTTGTGGAATAAAGTCGTTATTTTGATTTTTTTTAGCGCTCAAAAACTATTGTCGTCGTTTCGTAAAATTATTGTAGAGTCACTGTGGTGAGATGGACTTTGTAACGACGTTTTAAGTGACTTTTATGGGTCTTGTGAGTGTAAATGTACTGAATGCCAATGGAGGCCTATCTGAAGCCTTTCTCAGCCATCAGCTTTCAACAAAAATATCTTCATTTGTGCAGGGCCGGCTCTAGCTCTTTGGTTGCCCTAGGCAAGATTGAGTTTTGCCCCCCCCCCCCCCCTCGGAGAGTCTAAAGCTCTGGTTCTCTCACCAGAGCCTGAACTCATGTTTGAACTGATTCACCATAAAGAGAGAAATGAGCCGCTCCTTCTGTTACTCATGAGTTTATTCTGTTACTTTACTCACACAACGCTGATAAACGTTAGATAAAGCAATGTAAGTGTTACAATACGTCGCTATAAACACTTTAAAAGCTTAAAACACAAACCTCTCTTCAGCAGAATCACAACAGATGCAGGAGCGCGGCGCGGCCTTATGACGTCACACCACCACACCAAAATAAAAGTCCTGTTCACTGCTGAGTCTAAAATCAGTGGGTGCGTTCCATTCAACAGGGTCCCTACGCACTGTTCACTGCTCCCTACTCCCTGAGCACGGTATATCAGTTGAAGTGGACTTCGCTGTCAATAATCGCTCATTTGGAACGCCCTGCAACGTCATCAAAGAAAGGCAACGACGGGTGCAGATTATGATATAGCCTAACATAAATTAATACTGTAATTTACTTTACTTTCACATTGAAAACCATATAATAAGCATATACATTTACAAAAACACACAGTATAGGCTATCTAAAACATATAATCAAAACATTGTCCATTAGTTTTATTAGTTGACTTATAACTTGTATTGACTATGAACAGATTTGAAGCTGCACCTGTCATTCAATATGAAAATACTTTGATTTGGTTAACTATGTATGTAGGCTATTCTTAATGGTTCTTTGTAGCGTCTCATCTCGTGCGCTTTCTTTCCCAAGTGCAGCTGCACAGTAAACATTCCTGAGGTAAATAAAGTAAAATATAAAACATGACAGCCCTCAGGTGCTTCTCAAAACTTTTAATTTGTTTACATATTCATCAAATATAATATACAAATGTAACAGTTATTGCCATAACCATTCATAAATACTCTAGTTTGTATAATAACTATGAATATTCACATGCATATGTAAACTCCTCAATCGCAGAGCTGTTTAAAAACTCTTCCAACCAACGGCTCTGCGCCATCATTAGTTCAGACAGGTGATGCACGCGACGCGCAGACACTTGGGTGATTTTCACTCTCTACTTCCTGTGAAGTGATGTATCGATGTTCCCTTCTTCCCTGCGCCGTTCGCAGTGCCCTTCGGACTGAACATGTTCGCTCCCTTTGGATTGGAATCTCACTTAAGATGGCGGAATACCCTCTGAAGTCCACTTCGCAGTCCACTTACGGTCGAATGGAACGCACCCATTGAATAGACATTTACTTCTTATTCTTGTAGGGTTTAATGGCGGTTGACAAGCCAACTTATGCTGTATTACCGCCACCAACTGGACTGGAGTGTGAAGCATCAATGCGGAGGAAAGAACAAAAAAATAAAAAACAAAAGATTAAATCAAAACTGTGATTTAAATTCTCATATCCAATCCTGTTTTCCTTAGATACCTAAGCATTTCTCTCTGTATATTTGATTGTCCTGAGGCACAACTTAAAATATTTGATAAATTGAAATTGACTAAACCTGTATCTTTTAATTTCTTAAAAAACACTTCTCTTTCCTTTACAAATCCTACACAATGTAAAAGTACATGCTCAATTGTCTCTGCTTCACTACATGATGTACATAATCCAGTTTGATGTTTCCCTATTGTAAACAATGAATGATTTAACCCAGAATGTCCTATACGGAGTCGTGAAATAATTATGTCTTCTTTCCTGCTAATAAAACTTTCTCTCCCTTTACCAACTTGTTTTTGAATTTTATATAGATGTCTACCCTTCTTTTCCCTGTCCCACATTACTTGCCACTTTTTATTCATGTGTTCTTTAATTATTCCTTTTATTTCTACTTTACTAAGTGGAATTTGCAAATCAACATTCCCATGCTGTAATGCCTGTTTGGCCAATTTGTCAACCATTTCATGACCTTGTACTCCCACATGTGCAGGTACCCATATGAACACTAAGACTATACCCGTTTTCTGTATTCTAGATAGATTTATAAGTATCTCATATATTAATTATTGTCTTGTTGTTGACTGTCCACTTACTAAACTATTTAAAGTTGACAGAGAGTCTGAACAAATAACTGCCCTTATCGGCTTGACTTCCTCCACCCAATGAATTGCCAATAAAATTGCTATCAGCTCTGTAGTAAAAACAGAAGCAAAATTATTTGTTCTTTTCTGAATTTCAACTTGGAATTTCTGAATATATAGAGCTGCAGCTGTATGTCCTGATGTAGGATCCTTTGACCCATCTGTGTGTATATATGGAGCATTGAGGAGTATGCTTGATCCAAATACTGCTGAACAACAACTTCCTTCCGTATAGACTTTTCATTTTTAATTTTATGTTGGATATAAAAATCGACTTGAGGTAAAGGTAGCAGCCAAGGGGGAATATTTGACATTACAATAGAGGGACTAACTAGTATTTCATTAATACCCATATTCATAGCCTCTTTATTTGCTATCCAGCCAAAACTACTGATATTATAATTTCCATATTCCCAGCACTCTTTTAGAATTTGCTTGACTGGATGTTTCTCTGGATGCCCTTTAATATTAATCCAATAATTAATTGTTAATTTTAATTTATATATATAAATTGGCATCTCTCCTAACTCCACCTGTAATGCTGATATAGGAGAAGCCCCACAACATAATCTTAATGATTGTGCCTGAATAGTTTCAACTTTCTTAATCAAGGATTTTGATACAGTTCCATAAAAAATACTTCCATAATCGATTATTATCCTTCTCACATTGGCTTGTGCTTTTTTATATATAATTAATTCATCAAATGTATACGTCTTCCTAACCTTTTTAAAAGCCTTATTCCTAGCTTGAATTGCTTTGCTACATAATAATGTCCACCACGGGACTGATTTATTCCTTTTTATTCCTTTACTTTTCCCAATAATTTGTTCAGCTGTACTATATAATACTTGACATAATTTTCCATTATATATTTCTACATTCTCCACTTCCTCATTAAGACCAGCTGGCCTCATTAAGAACCAACTGGCTGGAGTTTTTACGAACATTTTTAACCTGTCCCTCTCCCTGTCTGTGGTCCCCACATGCTTCAAAAAAAAAAAATCATCTGCTTAAACGACTGGCGTCCTGTTGCTCTGACCCCCATCATCAGCAAATGCTTTGAGAGACTAATCAGAAACCACATCTGCTCTGTTCTCCCTCCCTCACTGGACCCACTGCAGTTTGCATACCGAAAAAACGCTCCACTGATGATGCCATTTCATACACACTGCTCTCTCCCACCTGGAAAATAGGAACACCTGTGAGAATGCTGTTTGTAGACTACAGCTCAGCTCAACACCATTGTGCCCTCCATACTTGACGGGAAACTCCGGGCTCTCGGCTTAAACAGCTTGTTATGCAGCTGGATCCTGGACTTCCTGTCAAACAGACGGCAGGTGGTCAGAATGGGCAGTAACATCTCCTCATCACTGACTCTCAACACTGGAGCCCCTCAGGGCTGTGTTCTCAGCCCACTCCTGTACTCCTTGTACACACACGACTGTGTGGCAACCCACAGCTCCAACACCATCATCAAGTTTGCTGACGATACGACGGTGGTAGGTCTCATCACTGACAATGATGAAACGGCCTACAGAGAGGAGGTGCACACTCTGACACGATGGTGTCAGGAACACAACCTCTACCTCAACGTCAGCAAGACCAAGGAGCTGGTGGTGGACTTCAGGAGGAATGAGAGAGAACACCGCCCCATCACCATCAATGGAGCACCGGTGGAGAGAGTCAGCAGCTTCAAGTTCCTCGGTGTCCACATCACAGAGGAACTCTCATGGTCCGTCCACACCGCGGCCGTTGTGAAGAAGGCTCATCAGCGCCTTATCTTCCTGCGACGGCTGAGGAGGTTTGGAATGAACCGCCACATCCTCACACGCTTCTACAGCAGCACCATAGAGAGCCTGCTGACTGGCTGCATCACCACCTGGTACGGCAACAGTACCGCCCGCAGCCGCAAAGCCCTGCAAACAGGGTACCCGCGGGATCTTAAAAAGTCTTAAATGTCTTTAAATTCAAAATCAAAATTTTAAGGCCTTAAAAGTCTTTAATTCGCTGAAGTATTGAGTTCTAGGTCTTAAATAATTTTAAACGGGTCTTAATTTTCCTACGTCCATGTAACGCTACTCCATTACTCATTGAAATGCTCCCGCAATGTTTTAGAGAGAGAGAGAGAGAGAGAGAGAGAGAGAGAGAGTGAGAGTGTGTGTGTGTGTGTGTTGTTAGTTCGTTTTTTCGCTAGTGAGAGACCAACATGCATCTTATATAGCAGCCAATCAGCTTTCATGTTATTGGCGCGGGTCTCTTTCGGATTGTACCACAGACGCATCAAACGGATTCATTCTTCAGCTTCAGTTTTCCAGTTCTTCCAGTTCACGCGATCGCGAAAGCAAAGGCGAATCTTTCTCACCTGCCATCTCGTATAATGACCAAATAAAAGTTTGATATGTCCGATAGCACTAAACAAAGAGTTTAAAAAGCGATGGAAACCCCGAACTCATTCGCTACTGACCCACGGACTGTTGTCAGACTGGCCGCGGATTCTGCACGCATTTGCCGCTTGTCAGCGCTCGCGCGAGTGTACCGAATCTAGGCATATTCATAGATATCCATATCTATGGGCTCATTACTGTAGGTCTTAAAGTGAAAGCAATCCAATATAGCCTAGCCTATACCCCCCCTCCTGCCTGTGTCGTTAGTATTAATCAAACAACAACAACAACAACAACAACGGGGAAAAACAAACAGTAGCCCTAAACTGAAAAAACTGTTTGTATCTGTATATTTAAGTTGTATTTATTTGTCCTATTGTCAAACAAGATTCATGCATTTTGTTTGTTTTATTGCCATGTGTGACTATTGTGCATCTACTATAATGATATGGTAAATGTGGCATCCTAATTATGAAAAAAAAAGAAACATGCACATTTCTGAAAATGACCACCACAAAATCAGTAATTTTGATCTCACAAAAAATGTATATACATACACACACACACACACACTACCGGTCAAAAGTTTGAGAATGGTTCGATTTTTAAAATGTTTTTTAAAGAAGTCTCTCCTGCTCCCCGAGGCTGCATGTATTTGATCCAAAATACATCAAAAACAGTATTATTGTGAAATATATATATATATATATATATATATATATATACACACACAATTTAAAATAACTGTTTTATAGTTCAATATATATCTTAAAATAGAATTTATTTCTGTGATTCAAAGCTGAATTTTCAGCATCATTGCTCCAGACTTTAGAGTCATAATCCTTCAGAAATCTTTTTTTTTTTTTTTACTTTTTTTTAATCCATCAAAAAGTAAAATGTTTTACACAACTGTGTTCAACACTGATAATAATCATAAATGTTTGTTGATCATCAGATCCTCATATGAGAATGATTAGTGATTTAGTGAAGGATCATGTGACACTGAAGACTGGCGTAATGATGATAAATTCAGCTTTGATCACAGGAATAAATTACACTTTACTATATATTCACATAGAAAACAGTCACAACAGAACTGTCCCAATATTACAGCTTTTTGTATTTTTAATAACATAAAT